>NW_027459504.1:607500-777500 GCF_050624435.1 Tenrec ecaudatus
TGTGTGTGGGTGTGTGTGTAAAGGACACGAAGTCAGAAGCACTCAAGAGATTCTGCAAATGTATGAGTGTGTGTGTGTGTGTGTGTGTGTAAAAAGGACACGAAGTCAGAAGCCCTCTAGAGGTTCTGCAAGGGTCTGAGTGTGAGTGTGTGTGTGTTTGTTAAAAGACACGAAGTCAGAAGCCCTCCAGCGATTCTGCATTCTGCATCATTGCATGTAACTGCGTAAGTTGGAAAGGAACTTATGGGCTAGTGTTGGACTTATGGACTTGAGTTGGACTGGCCTGGGATATTTCCTTGAAATAGAAATACTATAATGACTTCTTGATAGGAAACTATTTATTGCACATATATGAGTGGCACTTGATTTGTGTCTCTAGTCAGTCTGGCTTACATCCAGTTCACTGCCATCAAGTTGATTCCAACCCTTCGCAACTCTATAGGACAGGGGAGAGATATCCCTGTGGGTTTCCAATACTGGAACTTTGTATGGGAGCAGAACTGCTGATCTTGTGTTGAGCAACCCAACTGGGTTGGTTCTGACGCATTATGTTTGTAACCACTATACCACTAGGGCTCAGCTGTGCCTTATTCCTCAAAGTGACATCTTTTAACACTGGAAATTGGTCTTCAGCAAGATCTACCAGTGTACTCGGTCATATGACTTATTTTCTTTTTACACTGTTTTGATTGAGATGTGAGGGAAAATCTACAGAGTAAATTGATTTTCCTTACAATTCATGCAATGTTTTATGATATTGATTGCAATACCTACAACGCAATACTACTTTTCCTATTCCCTCACTTTGTTTGCCGTTTCCATTGGTCTTTCGTTCCCATTCCTTCCTGCCTTCTGAGTAACTCCCTGACAAATGCTGGGCTCTGAATTGTACATCGTTGACAGTATAGGTCTCCTATTTGGGGGCTGAAAGTTGAGCCATGGAGGTGAGGTCAGGTGTCAAATGGGAATTCCACTAGTGCCTATCATATCCTAAGGTTAGTCTTCTTATTTTGAGTTCTACATTTCCCCCAGTTGATCCAGGGCCTACTACTGTGAGCACTTTCAGAGCAATCTGCAGTGAGAACCCTATGGTATCTTGGTCTTCTGGACTCAGCGCTGTGGAGCCTGGGCTTCATGTGGTCAGTGAATCCCTTTCATCTTCTTTTGATGCTATCTGTGTAATTCTGTATTTTGAATTTCTCTTCAATTTTTTCAGATAGTGAAATGCACATGCTTTTCATTTTTGCTGTCCTCATTCCAGGTCTTTGCAACTTTTAATATAATTCTTTATTCCATCTCTTTTAATTCCCCTTTGAAATTTTGTGTTCAGCTTCTTTATTCAGCGTCTTTACTTCATCAATTATTTCTATATTTCTCTCTCTTTTTCGTACTTCATCATTTCTTTCATTGGCTTCAGCTACTCCACATTCAAGGTGACATCCATTTTGTCTTTTCTTTAGTTTCTATCTTTTTAATTATCTTTGAATTTCTTTATTTATGATGTTCTTGATATTATTGCAGAACTCGTATCATCTCAGGTGATTTGTGTTCAATGTGTCAACTTTCTTCTTGAAGTATCCTCTAATTTAGATGAAATATACTCAAATTCATACTTTGACTCTTGGGGACTTGTTTTAATTTTATTTGAATTCGAGTTCAATTTGCCATTGATGGCTTGTTCCACAGTTGGTCTCCAGTCTCTTGACTGATGATATTGAACTTCTTTATACCGTAAATACTTGAGTATAAGCCGAGTTTTTTTCAGCACATTTTTTATGCTGAAAAAGCACCCCAGATTTGGGGGGTAAAATTAGTTGCCTTGGGTTATACTCGAGTATATATAGTAGTTTATTTCAACAGATGTAGTTGATTTAATTCCTGTGTATTTCTATCCAATATACATGATCCATGTCTATGGTTACTGTTTACATCCCTGAAAAATATATCTTCAATCAATAAGCCATCCTTATTGGAAAATTCTATCATGAGATCTCCCATGTGGCTTCCATCCCCATGGCCATATTTTCTAACTAGTGATCCTCCTCCTTAGTTTCCAGTTTTTGCATTCAAGTCATCAGTAATCTTGATTGCATGTTTCATCAATTTCAGACTGAAAAGGTTGGTAAAAATCCTCAATGGCTTTATTGTTAGCATTAGTGGTTGGTGTGTCAATTTGAATAATAACTTTATTAATTATTCATCCTTGTAGGTATAATATATCCTACACCTAACAATGGTGAACATTGGAATCGATGTTGAAACATTCTCTTTTTTAACATGAAAGTCATCCATTCCTTTCAAATTTGTTACTCTGGTATGTAAACCATATTATTATGACATTCAAAATGGCCAATACCAGTCTATTTCAGTTCAATAACACCTAGAGTGTTTGATCTTTATGTGTTCCATTTTTTCATGGCTTCCAATTTTTCTAGATCCATATTTCATGCATCCCATCTTCTTGTTAGTGGTTATTGCAGTACTGCTGTTTCTTCTCATTTTGAGTCATTGCCACATCAACAAATATAGGTCCTGAAAACTTTATATCACTAAGGTCAACTCTACTTTGAGGAGACAGCTCTTCCCCAATTATATTTTGAGTGTCTTCCAACTTGAGGGGTTCATCATCCTGCACTATATGAAAAAATATTCCACTGCTATCAATGTGCTCCACAAACACCACTATTTTTTTTTCAGATGTAGATTGGCAGGTTATTCTTTCTAGTCTATTTAGCTTGTAAGCTTTTCTGAAAATTTTCCACCACGGGTAACTATGCTTGTGTTTGAAATACCAGTGGTATATCTCACAGGATCATGGTGACTTTCAAGTTATGATAGTGCAAGAACCTGACAGTCTGACAACTTGGCATGCTAGCCTAATTCAGAATGGCCAACACATCTCTCTTCTTGCTTTCTCTAGTTTCTGTAGACCACTGTACCTGAGCATACATGGCTTAGGAGGTTGTGGAGTTAATTCTTGCTTCTTGGAGTAACCCTTAACCAATGACCGATAGGAGTTGTTGGACAAATAGCTACACTCCCTCACATTCTGGGCAGAATAACTAGTGGATTTTCTACAGTGTCTCCAGTAAGATTAACCTCCAGTTGCCCACAATTTTAAATTGTTTGATAATGTACTTTTCATTGGCTGCCTTCTTTCCCTTGTCTATTTCTCATTTCCTTATTGATATCTCCCCCAAAAATGGCTTAATTAAAACCTTTGTCTCAGAATCTAATCCTATGGGGAACCCAAACTCAATCATACAAGACATTTGTCAAATCATGGACTTAGTGGTTATATCTATTATATGTGTAGGTCATGGAAGAGAACAATTCATACCATCACTTTGAATAGTCATTCAGAGTGCCAACTGGGTCCCCAGCATAGATCCTGGACATCAAAACTCACTGTTTCCTGTATCATAACACTTCCTTTTAGACTTCTGTCATTCAAAAAACTCAACAACTAGCTTGCTGTCTCACTTCAAATTTTGAAGTGGGCAAATATGGCTATGTTTTCATTGTGTGTTTAGCACTGGACAAATCAGCTTTGACCAGGAAGGTGAAGTCATGTGGGAAAAAAAAAACAAAAACACTAGCAGCTGTGTGTTGTGGAAGAAAACCCTGTGGATGAAGTGCAATTTTTAGGGAACAGAGACCAGCAAGAGAAACCAATAAATGTCCACTGTTCTGATGTTAAGGAGAACCCTGGTGAGGCAGTAATTAAGCACTTAAGGGCTAATCAATCAGCAGTTCAAACCCACCATCTTCCCCAAGGAAGAGTTAAGATGTGGCAGTCTGACCCCCTTAAGATTTACATTTGTTACCACTACCAACTGATCTGAGAGGGATAGCATTAGGGAATCCTGGATAGCATTCTTAACGAGCTCTAATGGAAGAGTGGACTCCTCATTGAGCTCCTAACCACAAAGTAAGTGGTTCTATCCTATCAGTCGGTCCATGTGAGAAATAGGAGTTTGTCTGCTCTGGTAAAGATTTAAGCCTTGGAAAATGAAAGGGTGAAGTTCGATTCTATCTTGTAGGGTCTCTATGAGTCAGCTTCAACACAATGATAATGAGTTTGCTTTGGAATTTTGGGATAGAATAGGAGAAATATGTGCAACAAAGTTTAAACTTATTTTAAAAGTTCAGGGGTATTGCTCAGAGAGAGATTCTTGGAACCCACAAGACTGTTGTCCTTAGGCACCTTCAGATCTGGAACTGAACTCACTCCCTTGGCTCAATCTTCAGCCAAACAATAGGTAGATCTATAAGGTAAAAAGTAACACTAATCAACTATTTGAATCAAAAGGATATAATTTATTCAAAGATCAAGTTCAGAAGGGTCAGGAAAGAAGGGGGAATGGAAACAGGAAATACAAGGAGGAAGTGCGATAAGTGATATTACGTTGAGCAGACTGCAGTCAATATCATGAAGCAAAATATGTGTGAACTGTCAAATGGAAAACGGATGTATTCTGTAAACCTTCACCCAACTCACAATAAAGAGATTTTTTTTCAGCCTTGGAAACCTATGAGGCAATACTATTCTGTCCTATAGGGTACCCATGAGTTGAAATCAACTCAGTGGCAATGGGATATTGATGCTGATGCTTTCTGCCAATTCTAAAAAATAGGGTTATTAGCAATTATTGTGGAAATAGCATGAATCAGACTATATAAATGGGGTTGGTTACAGATAAATTCTTTTAAATGTTAAAGGATAAGTGATTCAGGATGGACTTACCCAAAAAGAGAAAATTATTGCAAGATTTTGTTCCAGGGATAAAATAAAAATAGGCTTCCTGTGGGTAAGACTTAAGCCTATAGATATGGAATTTAAGGAACTGGTATTCCATGATGGTCACCTTCCAGACACAATCACTCAAGACAAAAAGTGGGTGTATAAACAAATGAGGTGAAGAAAGCTTATGGAGCCTAGCTATCAAAAGATAAAGAGTCTAGGGTTTTAAAGACTAGAAGGTTCACATGTGGCCATCTAACTCAGAAGCAATAAAGCGCACATGAAAGAAGCACACCAGCCTGTGTGATCACAAGATGTAGAAGGGATCAGGTATCAGGCATCAAAGAACAAAAAAATCATATCATTGTGAATGAGGGCGGGTACAGTTAGGAGATCCAAGATCTATCTGTAGGCAACTGGACAACCCCTTACAGAAGGGTCGCTGGGAGGAGATGAGCCAGTCAGGATGCAGTGTAGCAACGATGAAACATATAACTTTCCTCTCGTTCCTAAATGCTACCGCGCCCACTATCATGATCCCAATTCTACCTTACAAACCTGGCTAGACCAGAGAATATACACTGGTCCATATAGGAACTGGAAACACAGGGAAACCTGGACAGATGACCCCTTCAGGACCAGTGCTGAGAGTAGCAATAACAGGAGGGTGGAGGAAAGGTGGGGTAGAAAAAGGGATCTGATTACAAGGATCTACATATAACCTCCTCCATGAGGGAGGGACAACAAAAAAGTGGGTGAAGGTAGATGTCGGACAGTGTAAGATAGGACAGAATAATAATTTATAAATTATCAAGGGTCCATGAGGGAGGGGGAGGGTGTAGGAGGGGAAATGAGGAGCTAATACCAAGGGCTCAAGTAGAAAGCAAATGTTTTGAGAATGATGATGGCAACAAATGTACACAGTGGATGTATGTATAGATTGTGATAAGAGTTGTAGGAGCCCCCAATAAAATGATTCTTTTTAAAAACCTCAAAGAGCAAAACACACTATGGTTTATTGTACATCAATGATACTTAAATAAAACTACATAAAAGAGCAGAAAAAGAAATGGAATTTAAGGTAAAGAAAGTATTCCCTTTGAAGACCATATTGCAAATATATATTTAGGCAGGCAATTAGATAAAGACATTTTAAGTCTTGGCTTCTATACCTGCCATCTGTCTGTTATGAAAAGTATAATTAGCAACTAGAATCTCTCATACAAAATCAACTCAATATGGTCTTTCTGGTCTGACCTCCGTGGTGTTCTACTCTGCTTTGATGGAGCTCATCATATCATGGCTCTATAACAAGATTGAGGAGTTATTTGCATCCTTATGTGGAAGGTAAATCTGTTTGGCCATTCTGTTAGACTAGTTCATTTTCTTTCCTACCATCCCATCTGCCATTTTAATTCAAAACAAGGAGAAAGCATGTATGTGCCTTTTGAGGAAGGAGAAGATTTTGGTGTGGAAGAAATTCTCTTCTAGACTGCAAGGTAAGTATTTACCCCCTCTAGCCCTGTTGGAGGAGGGGAAAAGGAAGAGAGACAAGGCAAAGAGAACAACCTAGTTAGCTTCATGCCTCCTTACTTTACCTGGGGATTGAGGGGAATATCAATGACTATGGACCTGTTGTGCTCCCCATTTGGAAGCATGAAGAATAGAGGCTGCCAGGCAGAGCAGCCCTATGGGAAGTCACTGAAGACAAACATATAGAGAGTGCCATCAAGTCTACTGTGATCCATGGAGACCTTATATGAAATGGAATGGAGTGCTGTCTGATCTTGCACCATTGTCACACATTCTTGAATGTTGAATTCCATTGTTGCAGCGATTAGGTCAATCTGCCTCAACAAGGATCTTCCCTGTCCCTCTATTTCATCAAATATGATGTCTTCCTCTAGGAATTGTCCACTGATACTGTGTCCAAAACACATTAGTCAGTCAGTGTTCTCTTGTGATCCATAAGGTTTTCTTTCAGTAATTTTTGGAAGTGGACTGGCAGGCCCCTCTTCCTTGTCTGTCTTAGTCTAGAAGCTTCACTGAAACCTGTCCACCATGGGCAGTCCTGCTGGTATTTGAAATTCTTGGAACAGAGCTTCCAGCATCATAACAATACACAAACCATTATAGTACAACCAACTGACAGATGAGTGGAGGATATCTATCTATCTATCTATCTATCTATCTATCTATCTATCTATCTATCTATCTACCTATCTACCTATCTACATATATATATATATATAGAGAGAGAGAGAGAGTAAAACTGGCAATGCAGTCTGATTAGGCAGTATTCTGATGATCTGCTGCTAACAGAAAGTATCCCCACAAATAACATCTTAAAGTAATGATAATATCAATTTTGTTCACAAATCTGCAATCTGGGCAGAGCTCAGTGAGGACACTAGTTTTGGCTTCATCAAGCATTAGCTGGGGTAGCTCAAAGGACAGAGGCTGCAGCTCTCTTAAGACTCACTCCCTCACACGACTGATACTTCTTTTGGTTGGAGCTCAAGAAGAACCCTATATGTGACATTTTCATTTGGCTTGGTCTTCCTTGCAATATCCTGACAGGGTCCCAATGGTGAACAACCCAATACGACCAGGTTGAAGTCACAGAGCAACACTTCTGCCATAGTCAAAGGCCTGCCAAGATGCATGGAAGAGGGAAAGCAGGCCCTGTTTCTGGAAAAATGAACACAAACTCATCTTGTAACAAGAGAATGTGCGATGTGCAACATTAGGACAGTCATCTTTGAAGGACACAACCTGCCACGAGCCAAGATACAGAGACAGATTTCTACGAAAGCGAAAGGGCAGGACTTAGACTTAAAGATAAAGCCACAGACTTCATAGGACAAGAGCAATAGGGAGACAAGCAAAGGAAAGCTCTAGGACGCAAGCCTAACATGGCTAAAGATAGGGACAATGTCAGGACTGAACTGGAAGCAAGCAGACACCTGTGCAAGGCAGAACCCGTGAAGTTGTGAGTGCCTTCAAGGCTAAGTCAAAGTACCTTGGGGCGTGAGAAGGGAAGGAGCAGGAGAAGGAATTAATGGGTAGGTTTATGGAATTTGTAAGTCTGGGGCCAGAGCATCAGGAATAGCTGGGTTCTGGCACTCAGTTGATACCATCAGAGTTTGAACCTTTTCCTTTCAGTGCTGTTTCCTTTTGAGTTTCACGCAGGTTTCCTGATGACAGCTGTAGTTTTATCTAGAAGCTCAGGAATTCTATTAGAGAGAGGCTCTTTCCTTTCTAATCATTGGTGGTACTATCAGGTAAGCATTGGATTGCTAACTGCAAGGTTGGCAGTGCTACCCTACCAGCTACCTCATAGGGAAAAAGATGGAACTTTCTGCTCACATAAATATTTACAGTCTGAGAAACCCCATAGGGGCCTTCTATGATTCAAAATGGACTCATTGGCAATGGGGTAATTGTTTCTGGGGCATTTTTTAGGGTTAGATATCATTAACCTTGCATGAGTCACATACTGAGTCTGACCCAGTCCCTTTGGACAGAGGAAAGTCATGCCCTGACTAGCCAGGCCTGGAGCTGGCAGATTGGGTCAATGCCAGCAGAAGCATGGAGATGGAGCATGGTGGAAGAGTGATCCCAAAGATACAAGCCATGTGCTGTGAGTGGAAGAAGGGCAAATGAATGCTGCATTAATTAACCAGTCATTGACAAAATGAGGTTGCATAACAAATGGCTCCAAAACCCAGCAGTTCAACAAACAGCCCAACCCCTTCCCTCCCACACACACAGTTCTTAAAATTCAGGATCAGGGAGATTAACTGGAACTTTGAACTTGGCACTTCAGGGCTTGGAAGAGGTGACAGTGCATGTAAAGGCCTTGGGGCAGGAGAGATCTTGGTGTGACTGAAAGCCCAGAAGAAGACTAATTTGGGGGAGGTGAGATAATAGGAATGGAGGTTTCAGTGAGCATTTCCTTGAGAGCCTTCAAGCAAAAGCGATTTTTCTATATTCATGTTTTAGAAGTAGATCTCCACCCATTGGGTAAAGCTTTGGGTATTGGATTGGTGTCGGTATGCAGGGAAAAAATAAATGGGCTTGTTATGGATTAGGAGCCTGTGGTAGTCACCTAATCTTGTGTCAAGTTAAGGATTAGGAGTGTAGGCGTGGAGTCTAGGCTGCCAATCTGGAGATAGTCAGTGAGATTTTTATGTGGGCATAGCCTTCTCCTGAGAACTCTGAGAAATCTGGTACTTCCTCCTTGGCGGTGGAAGACACCTCTCTCTCTCTCTCTCTCTCTCTCTCTCTCTCTCTCTCTCTCTCTCTCTCTCTCTCTCTCTCTCTCTCTCTCTCTCTCTCTGCTACTCCTTGGGAGACATTGCAGAAGGCAAGCCAAATGGATGTGACCAGACCTCTGAAGCCAAAGAAGCCTCAGAGAGATCGCTGCCAGCATTGAGATTCTTACAATGCCACTGGATCCACAAGACTTTCCACCCATTGGCCTGTGATTATCCTGCATTCAGCATCACTGCACATGTTTTATGGGTCTGAAATGGAATTTATAGATTGGTATCAGACATATGGGCTAATATCAGACTTATAGATTTGATCTGCACTGGGCTGGGATGTTTGCTTAATGTACAATTACTGTTTGATATAAAACTCTCTCTCTGGATTTATAAGGTAGAATTAGACCAGAACATGTACTCTGGTACAGACAGGAGCTGGAAACACAGGGAATCCACGACAGATGATCCCTTCAGGACCAGTGGTGAGAGTGGCAATACCAGGAGGGTGGAGGGAAGGTGGGGTAGAAAGAGTGAACTGATTACAAGGATTACATAAAACCTCTGCCCTGGGGGATGGACAACAGGAAAGTGGTGGAAGTGAGATGTTTGATGTGTAAGATATGACAAAATAATTTATATATTATCAAGGATTTATGAGGGAAGGGGTGGAGGATGGAAGTGGGGAAATGAGGAGCTGATACTAAGGGATCAAGTAGAAAGCAAATGTTTTGAGAAGGATGAGGGCAACACATGTACAAATGTACTTGACATACAATGGGTGGATGGATGGATGGATGGATGGATGGATGGATGGATGGATGGATGGAATGACTGTGATAAGAGTTGTATGAGCCCCCAATAAAATTATCAAGGGTTCATAAGGAGTGGGGAGTGGGGAGGGAGGAGAAAAATGAGGAGCAGGTGCCAGGGGCTTATGTGGAGAGCAAATGTTTTGACAATGATGAGGGCAATGAATGTATAAATGTGCTTTATAATGGATGGATGGATGGATTGTGATAAGAGTTGTATGAATCCCTAATATAATGATTAAATAATAGGGAAATGATTTTTAAAAACCACCAACTCTCTCTCATACACATGAGTCTCCCTCAATTTTCCTCTAGCATACCCAGACTAATACACAGTTCGCCCCTGTCCTATAGGGCCGCTATGAGTTGGCATGGACTTGAGGGCAGTGGGTTTGTTAGGGCTTTGGAGTTCAGCAGGCCTTTGTTGGTGTGTTTGAGTCTATTTTTGTAGCTGTTGTGTGCAGGTCAGTGGCTCATCTTCCAGCACTCTATAGGACCATATTTTGTTGTGACCCATAAGGCTTTCATTTGTTAATATTTGGAAGTAGATCACCAGGTCTTTCTTCCTAGTCTGCCTTAGGCTAGAGCAGTGGTTCTCAATCTGTGGGTTGTGACCCCTTTTGGGGTCCAGCGACCTTTTAACACGAGTCATCCGATTCATGGCAGCAGCAAAATTACAGGGGTGGTATTTCTCTCTCTTTGGCCACCCATGAACTGATAGGCAAGCAGCGGTCACAAAGGGTCTTAAGCCAGCTCTCCCGCTCCTGAGTCGTCCTGCAAAGTGGGATAAAGATGACGGGGATGGGGAGGGAAGGGGAGGGATGTCCTCCACTTTGGTGGCTTTAGGAACTTGGACTGGTTGTCTTTCCTGGTCATGCCATATTTCCTGAAATCTTGGGGAAAAGAACCCATTCTGTTGGGGGAGGGAGTAAGTCTTTTATGTATGCTGGCTTACTAGTGGCCCTGTAAAGTCACACATCAATTTTATCTAACCCTAACCCTAACCCTAACCCTAACCCTAATCCTAACCCTAACCCTAACCCTTACCCTTACCCTTACCCTTACCCCGATAGCAGAAGACCCCACCAGTAAGCCAGCCTGTGGTGGTGGTGGTGAGCCATTTATTAGTATATAATGTCTGGCTCTACATTTTGCCAGACCTGTTAGATTGACTAAGGGCCCTTGTGGCATAGTGGTTACAAGTTGAGCTCACATCCCAAAGGCCAGTAATTTGATACCACCATCAGCCCTGTGGCAGAAAGATGGAGCTTTCTGCTTCCATGGAGTTAGTCTTGGAGAGTCACAGGGACAGAGCTACCCTGTACCGTAGGATCCTGTTCAACAGGGTCCCTCACTATGAGCTAATATTTACTTGATGGCCATGAGTTTAAGGGCCATTTTGGCTTCCTTTTCAAAGGACCCTCATTTAGTGAACTGACTCTTTCTGGTCAATCCTTTCCTCTGACTGTGGTCTGAATGTAGCACCTCACCTGGGGAGTGAAGAGGTCTGAAGCTTGGAGCTGCCTCCCAATGAAAGAAAGTAAACCATGATAGTTCATAAAGGCACTTGTGCAAATTGTTAACCACCAACCTTGGCTTAATTCATTTTTTATTTGGATAGAAAGTACTCTAATTATGTTGATGACAAATAAACCAAACATATATATGTGGATACATACATACACACACACACACACAAGACGGATGTTTAGGGGCATCTACCCAGCTCTGTCAGAGAGATTTGTCCCAGGTCTGGGCATAGGAGTCAGTCTTCTTGCATTTCAGTGTCTGGTTCTGTAACTGACCTTAAGCCACGTGACCTTGATGAGATTGCTTAACATCACTGAGCCATTTTGGCAACACCGTGTATCAGGGTTGAGAAGTGTCACTGGGTAAGCCCTGATACATGATGGGGGAGGGAATAAGCCAAAATAAAGCATACAAGGGTAATGACCATGGCATTCTCTCCAGTGTGGGCCTCAGAGCAGCTCTGGTTCTAGAAAATCCCACAGAAATAATTTTACCAACCTGGGCCTTCAGCCCTCACACCAAACTTAACACGTTTCTAATCCACACGATGTTTACAACTTTGGGTTCTCATCCCTCTACTTCTTCCAAGAGACCAAGGAGAATGGAGTGTTTGAGCAATATCCAGGCTGCATGACCATCTTTCTCAGTTCTTAACTCACCTTTTCCTCTCTCAAGCACAACTTTAATGTTTCCATGAGTGTCCGTGGCTATGATAAAGAATATGTGTTATGGGAGGTAATCAGGGCCTGCGTCTTCCATAAAACAGTTGCCAAAGACTCTTTACAGATAGGTAATGGTAGGCCCATATGTTTTACTTACCTATTGCTACTTAGTGACTTTCAATCCCACTCGGTGTATTATTTGCTCATAATTTTGTAATTTGAGGAAGGTTTGGCTGGGGCAGCACATCTCCACTCCACGTGGCATTGGCCAAACCAGCTCAAGCAGCGAGACCTGGCAAGATGGGTTTGCTTTGGTTCATAGGTCTAGGGCCTGGGATCTTGCTGTTGCATTGGCTCCCCAATTTCCCTCCATGTGATCGTATCATGTGCTTGCCTTTAGCTTCCTCACATCAGGGTGATTTTCAAGATAGATTTTTCTGTCAGGATATATGGGCTGTAGGCCCATTGACAAAATCCCTTAAAGGGATTAAATTGAATGCACAATTTAATGCATGACTGCCAAATATCCCCCAGAGCACACAAGTTGAAACCACAAGACTTCTCCCAAAGAGAGGTTCCTTGTAGCTTTTGATTGTCATCTAAGTCCCTTTTGCTTTTCCACAATAATGTCTGGGTTGCTTGATCAATCATCTTCTTTCTTTTTATGTAGCACTATCTCTGGCTGTTTAGTCCAAGCCAATGCAGTTCCTTCCCAAAGTTACTGGGTTTCCCTTGCACTGGATTACATGATGCATTCCATTTTATGAAAGCCATGTCCCCACGTCTCTTTGAAATGGGTCCCTCTCTGTTTTAGGCTGCAATTCAGCCTATTTAGGCTGTAGCACAGCCTTCTGGAGACTCTTAGAAAACCTTTTGTGTACACGAGACTGTCTACAAGGCACTGGATTACATTCTTTTGTGATCTTAGTACAGGGCATGAAAGCTATCTTTTTGATCTGATCCAACGCAGAAGCCATGCTCATGCCATTCCTATTATGGGACATTATTTTTTGGCAAGAAAGACTTGGGGTTGAAAAATAGGTTTTGTTAGGCAGATAGGCAGGAATGAGATGTCCATTGACGCATGCTCAGGAGAACCAAGCATAGAACAAAAGCCTAGGTTTTCCCGCTGGTGGGTACGGATGGGCGTTAAACCTGGATCAGCCCACCTGGGCCAGGTGATTGCAATTCAGCCAATGGGATCTACTTGGGGTCATTCACCATACCTCCCCCCGGGAATCCTTGAAAAGGCAGGAGCGAGGGGGAGAAAGGAAAAACTGGGGACAGGAACTGGGGAGAGAACTTGAGAAAGAACTTGAGGCAGGACTTTTTTTGGAGTAAAACTTAGGAGAGAGATCTTTGCGTGACCTCGAGCAGTCTCTGCCAGGCTGCATGGTGGGGAGGAATCCTAGGGGTGCCGCGTAAAACCTGAAACTTCTTTTAACTTTCATTAAACTCACTTGGATCACGAGCCAGGCTTTGGCGTGAATTCTTTCTCATGCAAAGCCAAGAACTGAGATGTAACTCTAGCCTGGAGAGAGATCTTACAGTTTATATTTAAGTCCAGCATGTCCCTGCTCCTTCATAGTTCATATTTTCTGCTAAAAAAAACACACAACAAAACCCCAAACAGAAGTAACTTCTTTAGCTTTTCTTCACCCTTCTGTAGTTTATAATTATTTGTCTGTTGCCTCCATTGTCAATGACGCTGAGAGTTCAGATTCTAGATAAAGCAGAAGAATGTCACTGCCACCCAAAATAGTTGTTCTTAGTGTTAGTTGGTGCCCAATCAATCCCTGCCCATCCACTCACTTGCTGCCATTGAGTCAATTCTGACTCATGGCAGCGGAGTATACTTGCCCTGGTAGGTTTCTGAGACTATACATCTGTACAGTAGAAAGCCTCAGCTTTCTCTCTCCGAGCAGCTGGTAGTATTGAACTGCTGACCTTATGGTTAGCAGGACAATATGTTACCAGGGATCCTTTTCAAGACTGTGCCCTTTCAGAAACAGATCACCAGGCCTGCTTTCCTAGGAACCTGTGGGTGGGATTGAAACATCAACCTTTTGGTTAATATGCAAGTGCTTAACCAATGGGCTTTATCCTGGTTTGGAAAACCTAAGTCACTGGTCTTTTGCCTAAAGAGTCACTTTCAATGACCCTGGCTTGTTTCATGGGAAGGGCCAGTTCGGGCTCCCGGACAGATGGTGGGGTAGGATCCTTATTTAGTAGGGACATATTGGGTGGGGCGGCAGGGAAGTGTGTGTGTGCTGTATGTGTGTGTAATCTGCATCTTTAACAAATGAGAAACACTGGCCCCAATTGTCCTCTGCCTCTCTTGTTGCTGCCTTTTTTTGGGATTTTTCTGGCTTTTAGCAGCCCTGGAGGCCCCTCCTATCTAGGCAGGAGAAGGAGCCAATAAATAAGTTCACACTAAGGTGCTAGAGAGTGATAACAGCTAATCCCTTCCAAGGGCAATTGCTCTCAGAAAGAAAGAAAAAAAAAGAGAGAGAGCTCAGGGGTTTGGGGGGAGCAATTTAACTCCAATGAATAGTGTCTCCTGGAAGAGTACTACACTTTGTTGCTGCAATGGGAGTCATATATGAACATGTGTGTGTGTGTGAAACCCCTCGCATCAGTCTCTTCTTCTGCTTTTGTGTAAATTGGACTTTAAACACATTCTCTAGGAAGTGTTTGAATACCTCTGTTTATGGAAGCTTCATGACAGAAGGGGGATTTTTGTCTCTTTTGTTCAGGGAGAGAGCCCCAAGCTCTGGCATTTAATAAGTAAGTAGCAAGCTGGTTGAATGAATGAGTGAATGAGTGAGTGAGGTAAAGAAGCCTTCTGCAGCCTTCCAGGTCGTGACTGCCCCTCTCAGAAGCCTGGCTCTTGTCTAAATTGAGGTATACCTCTCCCCCTTCCCATTTCATGCTTCCCCGTGGTCTGCCTGGGATTGAGCTGAAAAATGTTTTTTCATGCACGTCATCCTCTTTATATCATTATTCTGCAGAGCAAAGCTCTCTGACCACCCTGAAGACCTGTATTTAATGTGAGGAAAGGTGATTTAATGGAGTGGAGAGCGCAGCATAAAACAGACAACCCTTTCAGAATAGCAGGGGAAAGGGACAAAAAGGGAAAAGAAACGAAAAATGGCGAGGGAGGGGGGGCAACTCTCACTCTCCTAATAGGCTGAAATAAGAAGTCCTTTTGGTCAGCTTCATCAGAAGACAAACCTGAAAGGGGCCCCTTGCCCTCCCCGCCAGCGCATGACTGACTTACCATGCATTTTACCTTGGAGCTGATTATGCGCTGAGTTGAGGCAGACGGGGAGAGTTTATTGACATACGGTCTCCCTTCACACATTTTGTTACAGCCAGACATCAGGGACTGAGCTGCAGGATATTAGAGGATTTGGAAGCGTTATCAAGGAATGGGACATATTTATCAAAACCAGGGTGATATTACAAAGCTGGGTTGCTGCTACACCTGGGTGTGTTATGTGATTAAAAATAATGACAATGCATCCTCTTGATGGATTTTGCACCTGGGCGAATACTGAGCAGGTCTGCTGGACCACCCTTGGTCGAGAATTCACACCTAACAACCCCTTTGGTCTCAGAAGAAAATTGTGGCTGCTAGCTCACACTTGGAATCCAGGTAGGGCAATGTTTACGCACTTCACTGTTAACCGAAAGAGCAACACTTGGAATTCACCAGCTATCCCGAGTGAGAAAGATGTGACCATGTGCTGCCACAAAGATTACAGCCTTGGAAACCTTCCGGGAGTTTCTTCCCTGGCCTACAGGGTTGCTCGAGTCAGAATTGACTTGCCTTCCATGGCATTGAGCTGTTTTGAGTTTTGAATGGCTGAATTGGAGACTTCAGGATTGCAGGAAGATTTGAGAACAGCCTGAGATATGCAGGCGACCAGCCTTGCTTGCTGCAAGGGAAGAGGAGTTGAAGCACTTACTGATGAAATTCAAAGATGATAGTCTTCAGTGTGGATTACAACTCGAGGTTAAAAGAACAAGAATCCTCACCACTGAACCAATAAGCAACATGATGAACAGAGAAAAGATTTAAATGATGAAGCATTTCATCTTACTTGGACCCATCCACAACCAACGCTCATAGAAATATCTGTAAAGAAATCACTGGATAAATTGCTTTCAGTGAATTTGCTGCAAAAGGCCTTTTAAATATTTTTTTTAACCAAGGTGACTTTGTCACCTTAAAAACTCAGGAGTATCCTATCCCAAGGCATGATTATTTTCATATGGAAGCTGGAAAATGCATAAGGAAGTCCCACGAGAAGAATTGATGCATTTGAAATATGGTCCTGGTGAGGAATATTGAATACACCAAGGAACTTCTAGGAGAACAAACAAATCTATGTTGAAAGAATACAGCGAGATTGATTCTAGAAGCGAGGATGGTGACATTTGGCTTCATGTACTTTGGGTGTTATCAGGAGGGACCAGTCCCTGGAGTTGGGCAGCATGCTTGGTCAAGCCAAAAGGAGGACAAACCTCCACAAGATGGGTTTACACAGTGGCTCAAATGTAGGAATGGCTGTGAGAAATGCGCAGGGCAGTGTGTTGTTTTGTTCTGCTGTACATAGAGTGGCTATGAGTTGGAACCAAATTGACAGCACCTGGTTACGCAATGTACTAATGGCAAGATCAACCATTCAAAACCACCAGCCACTCCTCAAGAGAAAGATGAGGCTTTTTTACTCCTGTAAAGAGTCACAGTGTGAGAAACTCACAGGGGGAATTCTACCCTGTCATATAGGGTCACTGTGAATCGGCATTGACTCTACGGACGTGAACGGCAACAACAACAACAACAACAACAACAAAACTTACTAATGGTGGCTGGGTACATGCGCAGACACCCATCCACTCGCACTGGAGCTAAGTTAGTGGTTTCAGCAGGAAGCTTACCTCGGTGGTTTCCAGACCTCCCCTGGGCTGAACCAATTTACACCAGGTCCTTCAAATATTCCTGGTACGCCGGGCATCTTTCATTTCCCAGAGTTGGTTGCATGACTTAAGGCTTGATGATCATGGGGCCACATGAAGGACGCCTATGTGCTCCAACCACTGCCTTCCTAGAGAGTGCTGTGGACAATTGCCTTCAAGTCAGCCAGCTCCTGACTCATGCGGACTCCATGCACTGCAGAACACAATGCCCACTGGTCCTGCCCCATTCCTTCAATGGGTTGTAGATTTGACCCCTTGTCAGTTGGGGGGTTTTCAGTGCCTGATGGCTTGAAGGAGTTCACCAGGCCTTTCCTCCTAGTCTGTCTGTAGGCAGAAAGCATCGCTAAAATCTGCTCAGCATCATAGCAATATGCCAGCCTCCACTAGCAGTTAGGTGGTCGCTGTAACAGGAGGCGCACTGGCCAAGAATCAAACCCAAATTTCCTGCATGGCTAGTGAGAATTCTGCCATGGAACCACCATTTCCTCTCTCCTGGTTTCTAGTGTTTATGTATATAAGATTTCAGTACCTTCTAACAAGCAGTAAGTAAGACTGCACCACGGGTCACCTCTATTTAGCTCTCCCCCAAATTTTTCCACATGAATTATCAAGTGTGTGACAGTTGTAATATGTTTCTCTTTTTAAAAATTGCTGGGTGAACTTAAAACAGCACAAGGAAGTGCCAGCATAGCAAAATGATACCCAACTGCTTATTTATCTTAAGAGAAGAAAAGTCGTGAATGCATTCACTCAGGTGAAAATATCATTCATGGAAAGAAGTGCCTAATGGTCACCAGGACCCATGGTTAATCCAGGCGTGGTCATCTGATTCCAATTGATCAGACCTAGCTATAAATCACTTATATGTCTGGGTAATTAAAAGCAAATATAAATTTTCAAAAAAATAACGTTGCATGGGATAGAAAGAGAATACAAAACAACATCAGACATAAGTATGCCTCAAGACAAACTCATTGTGCACATCCAGAACACATAATGGCTCTTGCTAAGATGCGTTTCCCACTAGACCCTACCCCAAGCCAGTGAAAGCCAGAAACTCTAAAGTAAACTGTGGATTGTACTACTCTGAAATGGGAGCTGTGTCTCTAGACCTAATTTGGGGCTGTTCGTGCTGAGGACTCACCAATACCTGCTGCAGTGACAACAGTCCAGGTGAGAATAAGGAAATCTGGATGACAGCCAGGATATAGGAGCACTGAGACCTCAAATTGCTTCTAGGCGAGCATGGCCTAATGGGCTTCCATTTCTGCACCTCTGGCAGGAGGAGTTTGTTCTGGAAAGTAATGGTTTCTAAGGAAGTATTTCTTAAACTTTCACATGCATGCACTTACCCAGGTTCCTGGAAATCGGGCTGGGGGGCAGATTCTGATTTTGTGGGTTCAGGGTGGGGTCTAGGATCCAGCAGTTCTAGAGGCCCTGGACAGTAGTCCTAAACCACCAGCCAGTCCTTGGGAGAAATATGAGTCTGTAGACTCCGGGCAAGAGTGACAGTCTGGGAAACCCACAAGGGCAGTTCTACCCTGTCCTGTAGGGTCACTATGAGTCAGCATCAACTCGATGTCATTAGCATGGGAGAAGCTAATGCTGATGTTGCTGGTTCCTTGACCTATGATACTTTGAGTGGCAAAGTCCCAAGTGCCTTCCCGGATGTGATGGCCAAAAGCAGTAGTGTTCACCCTTGGTCATACTTTGGAATCCCTTAGGAGTTTTCAAGCCTCCCTTTGGCCTGGCGCCATCACAGGCCAATGAAGCAAGGCTTAGTGGAAGCAGGATTCAGGTCACGATCAGTGAGAAAGCCCCCTTGGCAATGCCAACGTACAGCCAGTGCAGAGTCGAACTGGTCGACGACTCCACATGACTCCATATACTTTGGTGAAGCCAGCTGTTTGGGCAAGGTTTTCAGAGTTACCACCCATGTAGACTTGTTGGTGATAGTGCATTAAATAGAGCACATGCAGTGCATTGCATGAGTGGCCTATGTCATGCAACCACATCAGGGGGATGTTGAGCCAATTTCTCTGGGAAACCAAGGGTGTTGGCTCCATCCTGAGCGTTGGCAGGGTAATGGACTGACACAGAGGAAACTCATTCTCTTTGTGGCGGTGCACTAATGGGTTCTTCACAGAAGGCCAAGTCCATGGCTGCAGATGCAGATGCTCACGGGGCTGAGGGAGCAGGTCAAATCCTAAGTCCGAGGTGGGTGTTTGCATATTTACATGCCCTCACTGCCATCAAGTCCATTCCAACTCACAGGCCCATGGGACTGAGTAAAATGGTCCCCGTGGGTTTCTGAGACTGTGATTCTTTAGAGGAGTAGAAAATCTCCTCTTTCTCCAGAGGAGCGGTTGGTCATTCAAACTGCTGACCTTGAGATTAACAGTCCAGCTCCTGACCACTCTTGCCATCAGAATTTTATTTATATACACAAATATATATATATATATATATATATATATATATATATATATATATATATATCCTTTCCCAAAAGAACTCCACATTTTCAAATCATTCTTGACACTCATGACCTTTTTTCCTTTATAGCCATGCCTTTGGTTGAAACACAGATATAAGATAAATATTTATCTACTTATAGGGGTACAAAAGGAGCTTTGTTGGCACAGTGTTTGCATGTTGGGCTGCTAACACCAAAGTCAGCACTTTGAAACCACCAGCCACTCCGTGGGAAGAAGAGTCTGTCTACTCCTATAAAGAGTTACAGTCTCAGAAACTCACAGGGACAGATCTACTCTGCCTCATAGGGTCACTATGAGTCAGCATCACATCCCTGGCAGTGAGGTAGATTTTGGTTTCATAGAGAAACAAGTCAGTCCTGAGATGCTAAAGACAAGGTTGGCAGTTTGAACCCACCAGCTGCAGAGAAAGAGGAGGCTTTCTATTCCCATAAGGAGCTACAGTTTCAGAAATACCCACAGGGGAAATTTTAACCTCTCCTGTAGGATCAATATGAGTCAGAATCGACTTATTGGTGGTGAGCAAGTGCAGGGGACCCTAAACAGGTTTCGGTAGACCTTAAGAGTTCTACTAATTGTGCATGCTCTGTAAAATGTAAACCAAGACTTTACTTTTGCAAACATTATTTTTTCTAAACACGTCTAACTGTGAAACTATACTCGCATGCGGGTCTTTGAACCTGGTCAGTGGTCTGGGGAAGTGAAGGGCCCTGACATCCTTTGTTGTTGTTAGTGCTGTCCAGTCATTCTGACATCACAGGGACCTTCTTTGCAACACAAGGCAGCACTGCCCGGTCCTTTGCCAGCCTCAGGGGTAGTATGTTGGAGCCCATGGTTTCAGCTACCGTGTCCTCCAGTTCACCAAGGAGTTTCCTCTTTGTGCTGCTTACTAAACCCGTTTCTGAGGAGTCCATTCCAACTCACGGTGACGCCGTGTGGGTCAGAACCACGGGACCCCACAGAGCTTTCAAAGGCTGGTCGTTCAGAAGTCAATCAGCAGGCCTTTCTTCTGAGGGGCCTTGGATTTGAACCGCAAACCTTTTAATCAGCAGTGGTTGAGCGTGCTAACTGTTCACATTACCCGGAGACACCCAACCCTTCTTACCCTCATCGCTTCATAGGTGATCCATCTCCAATCCAAGAGGGCAGAGAAGATAGACAATACAGCCTGAGCTGCGTATGTCAGGTTCAAACTTTTCAGTGTCATGGAACAAATAGCCAAAAACCTTGATGAAATGGCTGGGAAAACTCAGTCCAAATCATTCCAAAGAAATGAGTAGCGGTGCACTCTTGGGAACTTGCGCTGTGACAGCAGCTACCAGGAAGACCCGGGTAGTCCAGAGCCTTGCCACCCCAAATATGGTCACAGACTAGCAACATCAAGAGCTTGTTAGAAGTGCAAATTCTCAAGCCCTACACAAGGTCCACTGAACCAGCGTGTGCAATTTACCAAGACCACCAATGGATTGGGGTACCTGTGAAAACCAAACCAAACCCATACTCACTGCTGTCCAGTCGAGTCAGACTCAGAGCAGCCCTATGGGCCAGGGTAGAGCTACCACTGTGCATTCCCAAGACTGTAATTCTTTAAAGGAGCAGACAGCTTGTTGTTCTCCTTCAGAATTCCTGCTAATTTAGAACTGCTAGTTTGGTGGTTAGCAGCCCACTGCCTAACCGCTAGGCCGCCAGGGCTCCTTTTGTGCTTGTGAGAGGTCGAGCAAATACCATTAGCAACTAGAGAAGAACATGGAAGGAGAAGAGCAGGGTCGGAACTGTGAGTGAATTTGGTCATTAGCACATTTCTGTGTTCACTTATTCTGTTCCTTCCCTTGTGTATTCAGTCAACAATTCTTCTTTGAACATCACCTCTGAGCCAGGATCTGTGGTATGCTAATTAAGTTGGTTTAGGAAAGGGGTCTGCCTAAGTGACTCCTGCTTCCTGGCTTTTCCTGCTTCCAGATCCCCTCTCTTTACTTCCTTCCACATTGGAAGCACATCCCTACATGTGCAGCTGATCCCTAGTTCAGGACGGGAAGTTACGTGTTGGCATGCATGCTCATAGCTCGCTCAGTGGGAGTGCAAAAAGTCAATTCCTTCAAGAGCCTAGCACAGTCTGTAAGGTTGGGATGGTGTTAAAAGTGGTGGGGTTGGTGTTAGCTCCCGTTGAGCCCATTCTGCGTAGGATGCCTTCATGTGACAGAGTAGCAATGTCCCCATTGGGTTTCCTAGTCTGTCATTGTTACCAAAGGAGCCCCGGGGGTACTTTAAGGGAAGTGTTGGACTGTCAACTGCAAAGTCAGGGGTTCACACCTACCAGCTGCTCCACAGGAGACAGATTAGGCCCTCTGCTCCCATGAAGATTTACAGCCTCAGAATCCCATGATTGGGTCGCTATGAGCCAGGGTTGGTTCCATGACAGACCCAAAGCCCACTTTCTATCGAGTTGATTCCAACTCATGGTGATCTTATATACTTGTTGTTGCTGTCGGGTGCCATTGAGTGGTTTCTGACCCAAAGTGACCCTATGCATAACAGAACCAAACACTTCCAGGTCCTGCACCATCATCACATTTGTTCTCTGCCTGAGTCCATTGATGCAGCCACGGTGTCAATCCAGCTCGTTGAGGGCCTTCCTCTTTTGTGCTGCCCCTCCACTTTACCAAGCAGGATGTCCTTCTCCAGGCAATATGTCCAACATATTTGGGAGGCAAAATCTTGCCATATATGCTGTCCAAAAAACTCTGGACTGACTTCTTCCAAGACAGATTATGTTGTTCGTTTAGTAGTCCATGGCAGGGTGGAATTTTCCCTATAGGTTTCTGAGATATTATGTCTCTACAGGAATAGAT
This sequence comes from Tenrec ecaudatus, assembly GCF_050624435.1. Taxonomy (NCBI): domain Eukaryota; kingdom Metazoa; phylum Chordata; class Mammalia; order Afrosoricida; family Tenrecidae; genus Tenrec; species Tenrec ecaudatus. The sequence goes on from NW_027459504.1 coordinate 629,847, forward strand.
AGCTTCATCTTTCTCCCACAGTGAAGCTGGTGGGTTAGAACTGTTGACTTTGCATGTAGTAGCTCTGTGCGTAGCCCGCCATGTCACCAGAGGTCCTTTGCGTTTGATGGCAGTGGTGTGGAATGTTTACAATGGCAAGACCTTTTTCTCATGCATTGCTACTGACCGCGGTCTAAAGCCCAAGTGCTTAGCCATTGGGCCACCAGGATTCTTCGTGGTAAGGATGTGTTCCTGCCAAAGTTCATGAACACTACACAGCAGTGGGGTTTTGGAACTGCTAGGTAGTTTAGCTTAGGGACTGAGGCATCCATTACGCATGGTCAGCAGTCTGAGCCTTTGTCCCATGAACGAGTGGTACACTGCGCATGCTCAGAGGCTCAGGTTCCCAGCCAGGAAGGGGAGGTACACCTGGGTGTGTTCTGCACCTGAATTGGCCCAACAAGGCCAGGTGAATTCAGTTCAGCCAATGAGTTCAACCAGGGTCACCAGCACGCCCCACCTCTTGGAGTAATTTAAAAGGCAGGAGCAGAGAGCAGACCTCGTGACTTTCAGGTAAGCTTCTAAGGAGATGCACATTTCTGAAGAGCCCTGCAGGTGCCTTTATAAACCTGAAACTTCTTCTAATTCTCATAAAACTCACTTGGATCACAAACTAGGCTTGGAGGTGAATGCTTTCTCGTGTGTAGCCAAGGAGCAAGGTATATCTCTATCCTGAGAGATCTCACAGAACCATTGATTGCCCTGGCATGTTTTGGAGTCCTGATGGTGTCATGGTTATGCTTTGTGCAACAGTTTAAAACCACTAGCCACTCCACAAGGGAAAGATGGGGCTTTCTATTCCTATAAAGAGATACATCCTCAGTAACTCACAGGGGAATTCTACCCTGTCCTATAGGGTTGTTATGAGTCAGCATTGACTCAATGGCAGTGAGTGAGTGCCCTGGCAAGTAAGCCTTGGGTATCTATATTGACTCTCAGTTTCTGGTTAGCTTTTCACCACTTCACCCCATGAACTTGAATTGCAGTAGATGAGGGTTGGGAGCTCTGGCTCTGGGGCTGCTTGCTTGAATTTTCACATCATGGCCCTGCCCGTGATAGGACCTTTGACAGTTGGGCAAATGAGCTCAAGCCCGAGTTTCCTTTTCTGCAGCATAGGCTGAGGAAGGAGATGTCTTCTTTCTTGTGTGCTAACTGACTTTTACCAGTTAGTATGAATTAGATCTTTCACGAGGAAGATCAGGGAGAAGGGGGAAGGATGAAGCAACTTGGATAGAGGTGAAGGCAGCGTGAGGGGTCAGAGAGAGATGAAAGGACCACCATGTCACCTTTGACTACTCTTAGTGAGGCTGGCTTGGAGTGCAGGAACGGGGAGAGTGAGGACACGGGATAAAGGCAGTGCTCATTCATTACTTCCGGGCAGAGTTCAGCCGTTGGCATGTTTGTTGGATGCTGGCGCTGTGTTCATCCAATGAAACTTCAAACTTCTGTCCTCTCATTAACCCTTTGTCTCTCCTTTGTTCACGATTTAGAACTTCTATTCTCGGGTTCTCTTTAGAGCCCCAGGAAATCAGAAGTCACAAGTCACTTCTGTTTACAGAGAGGCCCCCAGCATGCAAAGGCAGGAGGGTGTGTTAACAGCACACCGGTCCAGTGGCTGGTCACGCCCATGCAGTACAGTCTCCATCCCTTAGCTCAACAAAAGGAAAATCACCAAAGAAAAACATTTTTCTTTTTCATGGATATTTACTTTTTCAGTTCCCTCCCCCACCCATAATCTGTGTGAATTACAATAGAACACGCACACACACACATACACACAATTTTCTGCCAGAATGTGTTACTCGAATACATTCTACCCTCCTCCCTCACTGCCTCCTACCCTTTTTTCTCCTATCTACTTTCTTCCCATGACACCCAATGGACAGGTAGGGGAATTCAAAATAGACCCCAGTCTCAAATGTAGTTTAAAGCTCACTCACGCACTGCTATTGTGCCAGTTCTGACTCATAGTTACAGGATACAACTGTCCTTGTGGATTTCTGAAACAACAATTCTTTGTGGGAGTTGAAAGCTGCCCTTTCTACAGGAATGCAGCAGGTGCGTTTGAACTGCCAACCCTGCAGTTAATAGGCCAATGTGAAGGGATTTTGCCACTTTGCCACCAAGGATCCTAAAGGTAGCATGAGGAGAACATTTATTAAATCTTCCATGGTACACAGGCAAGGGGGAGACCTGAACCACAGCTCTCGGGATTCTTGGTGCCTCGAAGTGGACAGTTCCAGCCGCATCGGATCCAGGCTTCCCAAGATTTGAAGAGCCACCAGCATAGTCTTTGCTCCTCTCCAGGATTCACAATTGCTTCCTGGTTGCTCAGGTATGTAGGAGTTTAGTGGTTCTCTAATGCAATCATCCCATTTTGCAAAGAAGATGCTGATGCCCAGACCGGGGAGAAGATTATCGGAGGCCACTGAGAAGGACACCATCACCTCAAGTCCTTCTGACCCCCCACAAGTTTCTGCCAACAGCACTGAGCTCTGGGTTACCTACTCAGTCTTTTGAAGCCTTAGCCAGCTGATGCAGCTGCCAGTTGGATTGATCAGGGTATGTGACCCAGAGCTCCTTAGAACGCGCCCCCCCCCCACCCCAAATGCAAACTTACTGCCATAGAGTTGATACTGATTCAGAAGGACCCTATAAGACAGGGTAGAACTTCCCCTGCAGGTTTCTGAGACTAACTTTCAGCCTTTCTCCTGAGAAGTGGCTGGTTGTGTGGTGGTTTAGATCTTGCAGTTAGCAGCCTTTTAGCATGAGAGGTAGGGTCACATTTCTGTTCTGATTATGCTCCAATTTCTGAGATGCCAGTGCCGAGGTTCACCCCCTGCAGGTAGCAGTGAGATTTTTCTCACTAAACTGCGCTGGATGGGAAACTTGGGGCAAGTAGTGCATCGCAGCCAAGGAAGATCTCATTGACAGTGCAGTACTTGAATAAGGCAGGAAGACACAGGAGTGGCCATCTGGCGGTGGGGAAAGTGTTCCAGGTAGGAGACAGTCAGTGCAAAAGGCCTTGTGATTGGCTTCTCCAAGCTTCTTCCTGGAACAGCAAGGAGACCAATGTGAGTGGGGCATGACACTCTGTGTAGTGAGGCAAGATGATCACTGTGTGGGCCTCCTGTATGATTGAGAAGCCAAGGGGAATTTTTAAACCCTAAGCCAGATCAATGCTCAAGGAAGCATCAGTCAAGACATCAAATGACACGTTGCATTGGCTAAATGTGCTACAACAGATCTTTTAAAAAGACTGAAGATCAAGGATGTTACTTTGAGGACACTGCCTGATCTTGTGCCAAATCTCGCCATGGTTGTTAGGTTGGAGTCCATTGTTGCAGCCATGGTGTCAGCCCATCTCCTTGATGGTCAGTCTCTTTTCTTGTGGACCTTCAGTTTTACCGAGCATGATGTCCCTTTCCATGGACTGGTCTTTCCTGATAAAATGTAGTAGCTACAGGTTTGGATGTCATGCCTTTAGAACAGTGGTTCTCAACCATCCTAATGTTGTGAACTTTCATATAGTTCCTCATGTGTGGTGCTCCCCCCAACTATAAATTATTTTTGTTGCTACTTCATAACTATAATATTGCTACTGTGATGAATCGGATGACCCCTGTGAAAGCATTGTTCGACCCCACCCCCTCCCCATGGGGGTCGCGACCCACAGGTTGAGAATCACTGCTCGGGAACATTTTCATCATAGAAGAGAGTTCGGTTGCACAGCTCTGAGTTAGAGGGTGAGACGGGTTATTTGACATTCATTTGCTGATGTGTTTGCGAACCCAGTGGAAACACTCAGGAATGAGCATCTTCTTTAGCCATATTCCTGGATCATTCAAATGCCATCTCCCCTGTGAATGCCTCACTCCATCCTTGGCTTTCCATATTTGCCATATGAAAATGGGATAATATTCAATACTTAGCATTATATATAACCCAGTATTTGGTAGTCTGCCTCAAACAGATGCGAGTCTCTCTCTTTTTCTACTAATATTTAATTTTGATATGTGAAAACATACAAAGAAAAATCTGTTCCATTTCAACCCTTTCTGGACACAATGTTCAGTGTCATTGGTCACACTCTTCATATTGAATTAACATTCTTGTTCTTTCTATTCTAGGTGTTTCCTTTCTTTTTACTTAATCTCTCTGCCACAACCTTCTCTCATATATTTTGAATTACCTGTAGCCCATTTAGTTTTGTGCTGATTTTTTAAAGACTGCAATACTCAAGGATGCAATCCTTTAAGAGCTAAATTGTTATTTAGTTTAAAGATGACTTCAGGGGACAGTTTCAATTCAAGGTTTGAAGAGTAACTCAGGGTCATAGTCTCTGGGACTCTTCCAGTTAAGTAAGTCTAGATAATTAAAGAATTTTAAATTATGTTCCACAAGGTTCTCCCTTTCTATCAGCATCCTTAGGAATCATGGTGCTATGGTGCCTGCTAACCTCAAAGTCAATAGTTGAAACCACCAGCCACTCTGCAGGGGAAAGCAAAGGCTTTCTGTTTCCTTAAAGAATAGCAAGCGAGGAAACCACAGGGGGTGTTCTATACTGAGTCAAAATTGACTCCATGGCAGTGAGTTTATGTTGTTATCGAAAAAAGAACACATTTTAATGGGGGCTCTGACAGATAATATAACAATCCATAAATCAATTAGATCAAGCGAGTTTGTACATATGCTGCCATCATCCTTTTCTAAACACTATCATTCTACTTGACCCCTTTGATATCAGCTCCTGTTTTTCCCTCTTTCCTCAACCCTCACACCCTTACTAAATTATATATAAATTAATATCTTTATACACACCATCCTCTGTGTCCCTCTACCCATATTTCTGTTATTCGGCCCCTAGGCTGTGTGTGTGCATTCTAAATCCATCATTGTTATCAGTTCCCTTTTCCTCCCCTTCCCTACACAGCCACCCTGTGCCCTCATGGTATCTGAGTCAGTTCGAGTTGATTAGAGAAGCACATTCATAAACACTCATGTGTCTTAAAAAAGCTTTATATAGAAGAATAATTGTATATTAAGAAAACATCCCAGCCCAGTCCAGACCACATCCATAAGTACGAAATTAACCCATATATCCAATAACAGTGTGTAAATTTATTTCAGCCTTATGCAACACATGCAATGACACCAAGTGCTGGAAGATCACAGGGCAGTCGGTGGAATGTCTTATGGACCCAGTGGAGGTGGAAAGTGGCATGGTTCTCCACATGACTCCTCACCGTTCAAGGCTCTGGCTGCCGTCAATGTAGATCCATGTATCTTGTCAGCAGAAATATCAAGTCATGGGTGTCTCTCACCCCCAGGAAAGAACACAGGAGTTGCCACAATCCTCAAGAGAAGGCCATGCCCACATTGAGACCTCACTGGCTATGGCCTGAGTGACAGTCTGGACTCCACCCCTATGCAAGATGATGGGAGATTAAAAAGCTACCACAGTATCGCTACTCCCATTACTGTTCCTGAGGATTTTATCTGTCCTGGAATCCGTGCGTGTTGCTATTTTTTTATGATTTTTCTTTCAGCATCTTTCTGTGGTGTCCCTGATCTGAATGCCCTGATGCAGTATCTGTGAGTCTCCTGTGAGCAGGGACTGTGTTCTCTACATCTGGGTCTTCTTAAAGCTTTGCAAAATGTTGTCATTTGAATAACACTCAATAAATATTTGTTGAAGGAATGGCATTGCAGGTGACAGTCAGTACCTATTCTCCCATCAGTTATATGGTTGGCGGTCTTTTTACCTCTCAGACATATAGCTGAATCATTACAATGTGAGGGTCTGAGTCTGGTTATATTATTGGGACATGTAGTCAAAAGACAAAATATGTTTGCCTAAAGCACCTTTTGAGTATGATGTTTCAATAAAATGAATTGGACAGATCCTGGCAGCAGACATGTTTCAGCCACTCACAAGCTATGTGGCTTTGAGTAGTGTACCCTAAGCTCTGAATTCAAGGTAAGTAGTTTCAATGGTCAATATGCATGTGAGAGCTGGACAGTGAGTAAGGAAAACTGAAGAAGAATCAATGCATGTGAATGATGTGCAAACAATACCGAAAGTCATCTGGGCTGTCAGAAGAACAAGCAAATCCCTCTTGGAGGAAGCATGGCCAGAATGCCCCTTAGAAGTGAGGATGGCAAGTCTTCATCTCACATCCATTGGACATGCTATCAGGAGAGACTGATTCTTAAGAAAGGACATAATGCTTGTTAAAGTACAGGGGCAGCAAGAGGGAAGAAGACCCTTGATAAGATGGATGTCCACAGTGGCTACAGCACTGGGCTCAACATGGACCAACGACTGTGGTGATGACACAAGAGCAGGCAGGGTTTCATTCCGTTGTACAGTTCCGGTCTCTGGTACAAAGGAAAATAAGTTGCCCTATCCTGTGGGGTCGAGGCTATTGTGCCTGCTGTGTATTTTGTCCTAAGGACTTGCAGTGTTGTTCTTTATACAGTGTTGTTGTTATTAGCTGCTTTTCGGTCCATTTTGACTCATAGCGACCCCCATGCATTTCAGAGTAGAACTGTTCCATAGGGTTTTTAAGGCTGTGACCTTTTGGAAGCAGATTTTCAGGCCTACCTTCCTTAGGCACCTCTTGGATTCTGGGTGGGATTTAACTGCCGACCTCCTGAGTGCTAGTCAAACACTACCCAGGGAGTCCTCCCACTGAATAGTGTGAGTGTATTCCCACCTAGCGTGCTCCTCTTCCAGTGCTTGTTTGGACGGTATTCTCTTTTGATCCATAGGGTTCCATGGACTCATTTTCAGTAGTACATCATCAGGTCTTTCTTCCCAGTGTGTCCTAGCTTGGATGCTCTGGTGAAGCGTGTCCAGAGTGGCTTGCTCTGGTTATAATCGTAGCTGGTGACACCGCTTACAGCAATCACAGCTATAGACAAATGACAACATGATGACAAACTGACAGATGGGAGGTATCCTAGGGAAGGAATGATCAACACAACACAACCTGAGTGGAAATCGAGGTATGGAGTCTCTGAGAGTCCAGGCTCTTCATCCTGGCACAGCCTGGGGCAGGACCTGGAGCCAGGAACTGTGGCTGCTGGGGTGAGGACCCCCAGCTTCCCCACTTGGCATTCCCTCCCCAAACACAGCTTGCAGCCTGTAGGAATTGTCTTTCCCCTTGCACATGACGGCACTGACGAGCATAACACAACCCTGCTGGTGGTTAATGACTGGTGACATTTTGAGGCCGCTGCCCACCTTTGGTTGAGGGAATTTGCCAATGCTCAGAAGTTGTTGGGCTCTAACGAAATGCAACCCCTGCAAGCAAGCACTGAGTCAAGTGCACGAGGTGTGGGGCACTCTGACATCCCCGTGTGACCGTGAAAAGCAGGCTGCGGAGCAGTGGTGGCTGCTGAGGCTCCTTTCTCCTGGCAATACTGGCGTGCTGAAATGGCCGGCTGATTTGCCATGGAAAGCAGGGTTTCATGGGAACTTGAGGATTAAGAATCCACATGCCTGCAATCAATATTGTATGTTCATGGTATAATTTACTTTGAAAGGGAGACGACACAGTTCTCCGAATTTTTGGGTGAAGTAAACCACTTTTCCAAAGGAGTAAGTGGATTTCTGTGTTTATAAATCATGCCCACCACTTGGGAGTGCAGAGGAGGATATGGGAGGATGGTAAAGAAAAGCAGCAGGAGAGGACCTGAAGACCTCATGTTTCCTCAGGGTCAGGGGCCAGGCGAAGCCAATGTCCCTGGAACACCACTGTCTCTCTGGAATGGTATTAGCACAGCTTGTTATTTGCATACTGTACTGAGTTCATTCTGACTCGCAGCGCCCCTATAGGGAAGAATAAACATGCCCCAATGAGTCTCTGAGACTATAATTCTTTACTCAAATAGAAAGCCTCATCTTTTTTCCATGGAGGAACTGGTGGATTCAGAACTGCTGACCTGGTGGTTAGCAGGCCAGCACCGAACCTACTATACAACCAGGACATTTCTGTTTAGCCTAGAGACTTTCAAATGGATAGAACAAGACCCAGCCCAACCCTGTTCACGGCTATCAAACCCCCTTTCTGTGAAGTCCCCACTACGTTCTGTGAAGTTCACCACTTTCTCCGTGTGTGTGTGTGTGTGTGTGTGTGTCTGTGTGTCTGTGTGTGTGAGAGAGAGTTATAAAAACAGGAACTTTGACTCCTTTTTAGAACTCTTGCAATTCCAGGGCTTGTTCAACAAAGCACGAATCCCCAGTGTCTTCAACCTGACTTGTCCCATGTGGAAATACACATTGGGGTTCCAGACACACTGAGCTAATGAGTGAGTGGACACTACTGTTCTATCTAAACAAACCCTGTGTGACAGGGCTGCACCTGCCTTACTTAATTGAATAACCAGAACCGTTTTCTAAAATAGGTAATATCAACTTAATCTCCCTGCCATCAAGTCACTGCTGATGCATAGCGACCTTGTAGGACAGGGGAGAATTGCCCCCATGAGTTTCTGAGCCTGTAACTCTTAACAGGAGTAGAAAGCCTCATCTTTCCCTCACTGAGTGCTGCTGTTTTCGAACTGCTGAGTTTAAGGTTAGGGACAAAATGTGTAACCCACTACACCACCAGGAGATGCTTGTGTCAACTTTCTATATACGAAAATGAGATGTCGCCAGGTCCAATGCCATCTTCATGGTCACTGCTGTATGTGAGTCCAAAGTTGTGAGCCAATACATCTCAAGGAGAATCGCCTGCATATCCAATGACACATCCCCACACCAAATCCGAGTTCCTTTTCTACTGATCAGCCTTGCTTAATGACTTGGCCAAAGTGATCAAGCATAAATCCTCCCAGCCTCCCTTGCCAGGCACAGTGTGGTTTCCGAGAGCAGTGTTTCTTCTACAATGGGAGTGCTCATGCTTTTGCCACACTGGGCAGATTCTATGAATATTTTGACTTTTTTTTTAAACTTATTTGATCATAGAGCATGTTTCCCTTTCCCTTTGTATGAGATGACAAAATTTCACTCACTGCCTAGTCATCCAAGGAAAGAGTAAACTTCCCTGCCCTGCCAGCGAAGGGCTTGGCCAATAGAATAAAAGTGGAAGGAGTTGTGTGCCACTCTTGATCAGAGGTTTTAAGAGAAATGGTTCCTTTGTTGCTTACCTATCCTTCAAGAGGAAGGAACCCTGGTAATACAGTGGTTATGCGTTGGTCTCTTAACCTCATGAGTCACATGCAAGTCTTTCAATTTGAAAGCCTGATTGTTCCCCTGCAGAAAGCTAACAGATAAGCAACAACTGCTTGTAGGCTGGAAAGATTGCCTGAACATAGTGTACTTTGGGGATTTCTTACTGCCAGGAGAAATACAGGCGATGTGGCAGGTGACGGTCCTAGTATCTCTCAGCTGCCAATCAGAGGCAGGTTCTGAGCCTTCAGTCAGGGCCACTGGAGGAAGTGGCTCATGGTGCTGCTGCCATAGTCCATCCCAGGTCAAGCCCTCTGAGGTGCTGGGTTACAGAGTTTTGGATTGGCACTCAGTGAGGGCTGCTTCAAAGCTCCTTCCTTTCTTAAACTTGCTCCTGCAACCACATTCTTTCTGAAGGTCCTTGTCAGTAAGCCGAAATCCCAACCAATTTGCTGAGTCAGGACAAAATGCAAAATTGATGGTACCGAGAGACAGTAAACCACCTACAACCTTTTAGACCATGTCAACAGATCATCTGTAGCCTCAACTGCAGAAACATTTCACTAAATCCTCTCTGTTTCTCCACAAAGATTAGGAATGCCCTTCTATCTTTTAAAAACAGACATTGGTCTGGCACCACTTCGGTTCCAGCTGAGGTAGTGGATTCACCTGAGCTAAGCTCTAGAGAGGATCACTTAATCTTCATTCAAGATATATGTCATGAGGACTGTAGATCATGCAGGGACTGCACAATCCCTCTGTGTCGGCAGCGGCTGCATCACGGCCTGGCCCATTGGGAAGAGAGACGGACCAAGGCAATTATAAGGCAAGATGCTGAGGGTGCTGGGGTGGTCTAAGGATACAGGAAAGGAACTATTGGGCATGGAGGCAATTATGAAGGGTTCTTTTTTCCCATGGACCAAACCCATGCCAGTTGCCATGAAGTTAACTCTGATTCATAGGGACTCCTTTGGGCCAGAGTAGAACGACATTCTGTTGTTTTTTTCTATAACTGATTTTGTTGTTGTTGTTTGAAATGCAGCACCAGGCCTTTCTTCAGAGACATTTCTGGCTGGGCTTGAAGCTCCAACCTATGAGTTAGTAGGCAAGTATGTTAACCAACTGCACCACCCAGGGACTCCTCCATGTGACTAAAGAATGACTTAAGGACTTCCCCCACAGACCCAAACCAAAACCAAATCCACTGCCATGGGGTTGACCTCATATATGGCACAATAGACTGGCTCTGCTGATTTTCAGAACTGCACATCTTTACTGGAGCAGAAAACCCTCATCCTTCTCCCAAGGAGTAGCTGGTGGGTTTGAACCATTAACTTTGCCATTAGCAGCAGCCCCACTCTTAACTCAATATACCACCAAGAGTGGTTCAATTTGGAAAAATAGTATGTGATCACCTATCTATGAAGGGAAAACCCTCTCATAGAGTGCACTTACACAAATGAGAAAGAAACGAGTCCCCAAATGCCCGTCTTAATCAACAATCTGGGGAAGGGTGTTCTGGGAAGCAGCTTTCAAATGTGGCTGGAGATTATAAAAATAATCAACCTAATCCCTGTTTTAAAGAGCCCTGGTGGTACAATGGCTAAGGACTGGGTGGCTAAACAAAAGGCTGGTAGTTTGAACCTACCCATGGGCTCTAAAGGGGAAAAGACCTGACGAGCTGGTCCCATAACGATCTCAGCCTAGGACACCTTTGGGGGCAGTTCTACTCTGTCCTGTAGGGTCACTATGAGCTGACATCAACTTAAAGACACAAAGCACGTTTGACTGTACGTCACTTCTTGATAGAGTTTGTGCAGAGCATTCTGAGTAGAAAACAGACTCAGGGGCATCTGACGTCAACCAGCAACAGTCTCTTTCCTTGAGAAAGACTGTGGAAAGGGATGAGGAGGGAGCTTCCAAAAGCGTGTGGAAAAATGATACGAAAAAATAATGGAATTTTGCCATGAGCTTTTTGAAGCTCTCTTCATGAGAGCTAGTCCTCCATGGAGGTTTCTAGAAAAGTGAAACACAAAAGAAGAGGCTGGTAAGTCCCACTGAACAATTCCAGGGGAGATTGGGACTTGACTCAGAGTACTTGAGCATTCTGGCTTATTCCTCCAAATAGCAAATCAGACTAGACCAGGTTCTGAGACTCAGGGAAGGCAAATAAGACACACCAGGCCCATGATTCAGACTTATGGGGAAAGTCACACTGGAGAGGGAAGGCCTCTTTGCCTTGTGTGCCTGACAAGTGTCTCATTTGCCTCATCTAAAACCCAGCCCTGGAAAAAAGGCTAACAGTACCAGCTTCAAACTTGTGTTTGAATCTTGTCTCTGTCACTTATTAACTTAGCCACCTTAAATCCCTTCCTTTAGTTTTCCATCTGTAAATGAGGCACAGTTCCAATCATAGGGCCTTCAGTAAATGGCTATTATTAGGTAGGCATGCACTCCTGTTTTCTAGGCGAGAGTCCTCAGCCAGGTTTTTGTGGGAGCTTGTTCTTCAGGGTATTGTCATAGATGAGTGTGTCACCCAGATTCCTCCTCGGGCCAAGAGACTGATTTCCCCAGCTGCTGAGAGAGCCACTGATAGAAAAGGTCCCAGCTATCTGGCCCCTATCAGGATTGCCTCAGCTGATGAGAGCTCATCCAAGGTCTGCTCCTTCCCCAAACTAACCTTCATCCAACGACTTGTCAATGTAGGGGTATAAATGGCATAGTGGAGGCATTTGACCCCCCTGTAACTTCACAAAAGGCAATGGAGGAAGATCAAGATAAACAGCCCAAGGCTGATTCCTATGAGACAGAGATCAAAATGCCTCCACCCTCCTTTCTTTTCACAGTTTCTGACACCAACCATCCCTACCATGACACTCTCTTCTTTTCTGCTGGGTTTGATAATCCTTAAGTGGCAATGGCCACACAGAACTCGCAAACAATACTTATGTTTCTGGGGTTAATTGGGGACCTAGCAGGTGACAATTCAGGATCAGAAATGACTGGGGATATAGTTCTTCAGTCAGGAGAGTCTCTTCCCAGTGGTGCCCAGAGGCAGAACTTTTTCTGGTTCTTGGCCTCTGCCCTGCAGCTCCTTGACCTCTGCTGTGCTTGGGACCGTGTACAAAGTTCTTTCAACTCTGCTGATAAGTGCGTTGAGGCAGCCCGCTTTGTCTGGAAACCTTGGCCCAAAGACACTCAGCTTTCTCATTCTGTGTGCTGGCGAGCTCCCTGTTCTGGGGTCTTGGTGCTGCTGCCTCTGCTTCCATGAGCTATTTATCTGCCACTGTTTTTCATTGTCTCCTGATGCATCCAGTGTCAGGGATCTCTGTCTCCTGGACAGAGGTGGTGCTCAGAGTAATAATCCTGGGTCCAAAGAGCACACTCCACTGCTGGCTTGTCTTTCTCGGTGCTCTTGAAACTCCACTTTCTGCTTCTGAGTTAACTCACCCAGGATGACCAAACCGACCAATTCCTACATTAGGGGTCTACAGGTCTTATTTGAATGCCATGCACCTTACTGATATTATTAGCATGCTATCTACTTCCCTCGGTGGCATAGTTCCACCATGTCATTGGTAGGAGTAACAAAGACTATAGCTAGAGGAGAACTAGTAAGCAATTCGCTGCAATGTGTTAGGCTACAAAGTCCCAGGCTACTGGTCACCACTTGGCCAGGTCCCAGTTACAGAGCTCCCTGTGATGGCTCCTTTTGCATATCAATGTGGCGAGGCTATGGTGCCCAGTTTTTTGGTCAAACAAGCATTCATCTATTTGCTCTTGTTTTTTAAACATTTTATTAGGGGCTCATACAACTCTTATCACAATCCATACATATACATACATCAATTTTATAAAGCACATCTGCACACTCTTTGCCCTAATCACTCTCAAAGCATTCGCTCTCCACTTAAGCCCTCCGCATCAGTTCCTCTTTTTTTGTCCCCTCCCTCCCCCCTCCCCCCTCCCTCAGGAGCTCTTGACAATCCACAGATTGTTATTTTGTCATCTCTTGCCCTTTCCAGAGTCTCCCTTCCCCCCTTCTCGGCCGTCCATCTCCCAGGGAGGAGGTCACATGTGGATCCTTGTAATCAGTTCCCTCTTTCCATCCCACTCAGCCTCCACTCTCCCAGTATCACCCCTCACACCCCTGGTCCTGAAGGTATCATCCACCCTGGATTCCCTGTGCCTCCAGCTCCCATATGCACCAGTGTACAGCTTCTGCCCTATCCAGTCCTGCAAGGTAGAATTTGGATCCTGGTAGTTGGGGAGAGGAAGCATCCAGGATCTAGGGGAAAGCTTTGTTCTTCATCGGTACTACATCACACCCTGACTGACCCATCTTCTCTCCTAAAGCCCTCTATGAGGGGATCTCCAGTGGTCGACATTTGGGCCTCTGGTCTCCACTCTGTACTTCCCCCTTCATTCTCTATGGTATATATATATATATATATATATATATATATATATATATATATATATATATATATATATATACCCCCATATACACACAGATATATATATATACATATATATATATATATTCTTTTTTTTTTGCATGATGCCTTATACCTGGTCCCTTTGGCACCTCATGATCGCACCGGCTGGTGTGCTTCTTCCAGGTGGGCTTTATTGCTTCTGAGCTAGATGGCCGCTTGTTCACCTCATCTATTTGCTCTTATGAAGGAGTTGGACTCAAGCAAAATAGAATACCTTCCATAATGTGGGTAGGGGTAAACCTATCTGCCAAAGGCCTTCAGTGCAGAAAGGGAGTTTCCCTAGGGTGTGTTCTGACCATTCTTATTCTTGTCTTTTCCCATCACCTAACCTATGGATTTTAGGATGAACATCTACAGAGCTCTTTAGGCTGTTGCCTGACCTATGAATTTGGAACTTGCCATTCCCCTATGTGAGCCAATTCCTAGAAATAAGCCTCACTCTATGGGGCTCTGGTGTCGTAGTGGGTGGCCCATTGGGCATCCAACAGCAAGGACATCAGTTTGAAAACACCAACGGCTCCTTGAGGGAAAGATGAAGCTTCGTAATCTCCTGAAGAGTTACAGTCTCCAACGCCCAAAAGGTCAGTTCTATACTGTTTTACACAGTCACTTTGAGTCCACCTTGATGGCAATGAGTGGCCGGTGCAGTGGTTAACCATAGGAGCCCTGGTGGATATATCAAATATCTCCAGTTACAGCTATATAACTGGTTTAGTTTCTCTAGGGAACACTGACTATGACACTCTCCATAGGCAGGGATGAGACCTCTGTTGAGATTTCCCTCTTGTGCCCTTCCTTGATTCCCCCCACAGGTGCTTATTCCCTGAGCATTCCTCAATAAATGTCAGGAATCCAGAACTAATTCCATCACAGTGTCTCCTTCTTCCAGGGAGTCTGAATGGCTTCTGGGGAGTATGAACTACAGTCTCCATCCAACTTCCTCCTTCTATTTCTATGCTCCGGATCTTATTTGGGGCTCATTTGGTTGTAAACAGGCAAAGAGACCAGTACTTGGAAGAGAGAATCCTAGGAAAATGGAAAGGTGGGGAGAACAAGAGGACAGCTGGCTCTGTCGACCGTTCCTGACCACCACTGGCATGTTCCTGTGTTCTTTGTGTCTGTCTCTCAGGGCACATGCTGTAATCTCGCAACATAGAGCGCCTCCTCCACGTGGCGGGACATGTGCTTCTGAATTATGCTTCTTAGATGCCAGGCCACTTGCAAGAGCGGGACTTTCCTTTTCGTTTTTTGGTTGGAAATGTTCCAGAAAAAGCGTCTAGTTGACCCATCTTATGTCAGTGTCTCCACTGGGCCAATGAAAACAGCCTTGTGACTGTATTGAAATGTGGTGTCTTCCCCAGGGAACTGATATTTCAGCCAGTGAGGTAGTTCACAGGGACAGATAAGAAAGGGGGTTGGGACAGATTAAAATAATAATAATGTCTATTTGCAAAGAATAGGGCCTTATTATTTTTCGGATGCCCCCCATCTGAACACCCTACCACTGAATATAGGCAGGAGGTAGGGCCCACCTGTCACTCAAGCAGCTAAAAATGTATAGCACTTGCTGTAGCAGCTGCTAATGTGCCCATGTATTAGCACTTGGCACCCACCACTCCCAAAAATGCCAATGGTCTCACAGGAAGCACATGTAACTCCCCACACAGGGAACAGTCATTGAGCAGACAGGGGAGTTGACATCCTCCAGGACCTAATGCCACTTTAACCAATGACACATGTGGATAGGTGGAGCCACACTCCAGTTCCCTCAGCCTTTGGCTGGGACAACTACAAGAGGATTTATACTGTCTCTGGGAACCTACTCAATGACATTTCTTTATCGGCCCCTTCCCTTTGCTCTATCAGTATTACCCTTCTCTACTGGTCCTTCCTGGAGGCACCTCCCAAGGAAACAATAGTGTAGCTGCCATTCCAATTCTAGTGGATTCCAATTCTTGGTGATCGCATTCATGTGAGTCAATCAGAACAGTGCTTTCTGCAGATTCTTTCTCTCCCCTTTTTAAGAGTAGTTTTAAGGACATTGTGGAAGCTTCCCACCATCCAGTTCCAGAACATTTTCATTGACCCTGCAGCCATTAAGCAGTCCTTCCCCATTGCCCCTCCCACCCCACCCTGGGAAACCACCAATCTACTCTATGGCTCTACGGGATTTACCTGTCCAGCATTTTCCCTCTAAATGGACTCACAATACATGGCATTTGGTGTTTGGCGTCTTTCACTTCATGTCTTGCGTTCACCTGTGTTACAGAGTCTGTCCGAATCAAAGGCCTTAGTTTTCTTGTGGCAGACTATATGTATACCCCACTCTGTGTAGATCATATTTTCTCTATTCTTCTACTGATGGGTATTGTTGGCTTATTGTTTACCTTTTGCCCATAGTGATTAGTGCAGCATCCATCTGGGTACTCTTCTTTCATTCTTTTAGATATGCACTTGGGAATGGACTCCCTGGATCAGCCGGCAAGGGTTCATGACCAAGTGGGTTATGTTGGGCTGCTAACCGTAAGGTCAGCATTTTGGACCCTTTAGCTACTGCGAGATAGAAATGCTCTCATAATGATCCACAGCCCCCCAGACCCACCAGCCGCAATTCTACTCTGTCCTTTCGGGTTGCTGTGAATCAGAATCGACTCGATGGCAGTGGTAGTGAGGAAGCCAGCGACTTGAGAGTGGAACCAGGGACCGTGGAGAATTCTAGCAGTAGCCATGGTGTCCTCACTACCCAGATGCCAGCAGCCACGAGTGAACAAAGGAGGCACAAGCAAGGTTCTCGCTGACTTCATGCTGGTGACTCGGCTGCCCCTGCTTCCTCAAATGCCATTTCCTCAGCTTTACTGACAACGGGGTGTACTCCCTATTATCATGTCACCAACTCTTTCAATGGTCCACCTAGCCAGGTGTGATTCCAGACACTCACTGTGCAGCCACCATCAGCGAAGGTGGCTGCCCACCTCATTTGTACACATGTAAAGAATGTGATCATTCTTGGCACTGGTGTCCTTAGTCATCCTGGTTAGTATATTTACATCCTTGGGGAGCTGGGTCAGTGAGCAAGCGTTTCTCAAGGTGCCCATATGATCTGTTTACTGAGAGTGCCAGCCCAAGGATCTGACTTGCCACCCACAGTGAACGCACCTCTGAGGCAAAGGGGAAGGCTTCTTTCTAACTGGGAGACCAGCAGGTCTTCTGCAGACATCACTCCCCTGCAGCACTCTGATCCGAGGCCTTTCATATTCCAAAGAGCAGCAATAAGATTCCCATCTGCCACCCAGTCAGACTCACATGTGAGAATTCTCTTTTCAGAGCAAGACAGCCAATGCAGTGAGCTGGGTAAAGGGGCAGTCTCACTCAGAGGAGACACAGCCAGGAGTGTAGGGACAAGGAGTGAAATGTGCAGCTTCCAGCTGCCACCCAAGCCTCCGTAGTGCAGTGGCATGAGAGCAAAGAGATAGTCCTTTGCGACTCTTTGACCTCATTCCTGGCCTTGTTGGAATTAACACTGCTCAGTGCCAGTCTCTTCTGAATATACAGAAAAGATAGCTCAGAAAAGAATAGAGTTAAATAAGAGCAGGACAGAGTAAGGTGGCTTCATGGTGTTGCATTTGTGTGTCTCAGAGCCCATCCTGGCTCACAGTGACCCTCTGTGACAGAGAAGAACTGTTCCACAGATTTTTCTAGGCAGAATTTTAAGGAAATGTACCTAGCAGCACAGTGGTTGCATGTGCGGCTGTAACAGAGAGACTGGCAGTTTGAACTCACTGATCCCCATCGAGAGAGTGAAGACGTGACTGATTGCCCCCATGAAGACTCCTAGCCTGTTGTTGTCTGTCCATTTGTGGTGCTGTGGTGAGTTGTGTGTTACTGTGATGCTTGAAGCCATGTGACTGGTATTTCAAATGCTAGCAGGGTTACCCCAAGTGAAGAGGTGTCAGGGAAACTTCCAGGCTAAGAACACAATACAAAGAAGGGTTCCACTGCCCACTTCAGAGGAAGTAGCCGCTGAAAACCCTAACACTATAGCACAGTGTGCCTTTCCTTCCCGTCACAGGGAGTCAGAATCGCCTCAATGGCACATAACAACCAACAACACCTTTGAGGAGAGAAATCTCCTTCAGTAGGGCTGGGTGAGTTTAAACTGGGTGGCTTCTTGGTTAGCACTTGAGCTCTGAATCATCTCACCACCAGGCTACCATCTTTATGATGCAGGCAAATAAAACCATCTTGGTCTTGCTCGGTATTGCCAGCGTCATCATGCTCTTTCTCCCATAAGCACATGTCTGGTGGTTGGACCACAGCAATCCCAGTTGAAACTATTTCCTCATCACCATGTGTGTGTCAGAGTAGAAGTGAACCATGAAGTTTTCTTTGATTAAAAACATTTTTATTGTGATTTGGGTGAAGGTTAAAGAGCAGCTCAGCTGTCCATTGAGCAATGCATACACATTTTGTTTCATGTCATTGACAGCAATTCCCACAATGTACCATCACTTCCCCCACATCTTCTTGTTTCTTGTCTCCAAGCTTCCTTCATTCTCAACTTTTTTGAACTTCATTCTTGGGGGAATGCTGTCTTTTGATCTCATGTGATCGATTATTCTACGGTATTTGTATGTCTCTAATGTCATTGTTCCCATTGTAGAACTGTCTATTGTTTGGTTGAACATCGAGCCATGATGAGTTCAGTTCCAGACCTGCAGGGTAACTAAGCACCATAGTCTTGCAATTTCACCAGCCTTTATCCAAACAGTAAGCTTGGTGTTTTATCATGATTTTGAGTTTTGCCCCACATTTCCCTTCTACTCTAATCAAGCCCCTCTAATGTGATCTCTTTCATAGCAGTCAATAGTGGGAGCTAGGCACCATCTAGTTCTTCTGGTCTCCAGTGGTGGAGGGTGATCGTTGCTTGAGTCACTAGTCATTGATTCATTGTGCCCAATCAGTTCTCCTCTTCTGCTGTCCTCTGGATGGAGAGAGACCAACTGTTGCCCCTTTCCTGATTGCTCAGGAACTTTGAAAATCCCAGAGACGATGGTCCTGATCCCCCAGGCTCAACAACTCATTCCCTCACAGTTTTTGCATCTGTCTCAGAGATTTTTTCCACCCCCACCCCGTTTTATGATATTGGTCCCTGTATGCTCCACCATATACCTGGATCTATTTAACAACCAAGGTCAATACATTCTATAAACTTTTCAATGGCCGAGGATTCTGAAGAAGATTGCCAGGCTTCTCTTTCACAGCTCCTCTAAGTGGGTTGGGAATGACAACTTTTCCCTTAATAGCAGAGCTCATTAACTGTTTACACCCCTAGATACTTCTTACTCTTAGAAAACTCACTGCCATCGAATCCATGCTGACTCACAGCCAACTTATAGGGCAGCGTGCAACTGCTCTTTGAGTGTCTGAGACTCGAAGTCTTTATGGCAGCAGAATGCCTTACCTTTCTCCCACAAAGCAGCTGGTAGTTTCAAACTGCTGATATAGCAATTAGCAGCCCAACTTGTAGCCACTAGGCCACAAAGGCTCTTTTTCTTCTTAGGCTGAGCTTTGCTGAAGGTCGTCCGACATGGCCTCTCAGCTTAAGTAAGGGGTCCCAAGCTACAGGCTGCACAAGTTGCTCCCTGAAACACGTGGCCTGGGCCCCAAATGTGGGCACACAGAAAGCCAGTTCACCTCTCAGGGGTTTGGCAGAGCCGCAGCACAGCAAGGGTCTCCCTGAAAGCCCCTCCACCCCATGCCCAGAACCTCCCCCAAACTCACCCCTGCTCCAGGCTGCTGGTACTCACTGTAGGTCCTGTCACCACTGCTGGGCCCTGGGGGCAGTGCTGGGCCGCCACTCCAGCAGGCTCTCCGCTAGTGGGGCAGGCTGCCCCCTGGTGGCCACCCATCTTCACTTGGTGCAGAAACATTGCAAACTTTGTTAAGAGGAGCTGAGAAGGGGTCTCAGGGGGCCCTGGCTGGTGGGCTGTGAGACACCTCAGTGAGTGACTGGGCAGGGCAGCCCACCCTCCACCACCCGTCTTCATTCGGCTCCAGGGCACCTTCCTTGGCCGTAGCCCCTTCCTCACTAGGCTTAAGGTATGGCTAGGAGACCCCTAGGTTTAGGCTAGGGCACCCCAAGGCTTAGGCTAATGCTAGGGGACCCCTAGGCTTAGGCTAAGGCACCCCGAGGCTTAGGCTAGGGCACCCCTAGGCTTAGGCTAGGGCACCCCTAGGCTTAGGCTAAGGCTAGGGCTCAGCTAGCGTAAGGCTAGGGCACCCCTAGGCTTAGGCTAGGGCACCCCTAGGCTTAGGCTAGGGCACCCCTAGGCTTACGGTAGGGCACCCCTAGGCTTAGGCTAGGTCACATCTAGGCTTAGGGTCGGGCACCCCTATGCTTAGGCTAAGGCAAGGGCTCCACTAGACTAACGCTAGGGCACCCCTAGCCTTAGGCTAGGGCACCCCTAGGCTTAGGCAAGGGCACCCCTAGGCTTGGGCTAGGGCACCCCTAGGTTTAGGCTAAGGTTAGGGCTCCCCTAGCCTAAGGTTACGGCACCCCTAGGCTTAGGCTAGGGCACCCCTAGGCTTAGGATAGGGCACCACTAGGCTTAGACAAGGGCACCCCTAGGCTTAGGCTAAGTCTAGGGCTCCCCTAGCCTAAGGCTTGGGCACCCCTAGGCTTAGGCTAGGGCACCCCTAGGCTTAGGCTAGGGCACCCCTAGGCTTAGGGTAAGGCTAGGGCTCCTCCAGCCTAAGGCTATGGCACCCCTAGGCTTAGGCTAGGGCACCCCTAGGCTTAGGCAAGGGCACCCCTAGGCTTAGGCTTAGGCTAGGGCTCAGCTAGCCTAAGGCTAGGGCACCCCTAGGCTTAGGCTAGGGCACCAATAGGCTTAGGCTAGGGCACCCCTAGGCTTAGGGTAAGGCTAGGGGACCCCTAGGCTTAGGCTAAGGCACCCCTAGGCTTAGGCTAGGGCACCCCTAAGTTTAGGCTAGGGCACCCTTACGCTTAGGCTAAGGCTAGTGCTCCCCTAGCCTAAGGCTAGGGCACCCATAGTGTTAGGCTAGGGCACCCCTAGGCTTAGGCTAGGGCAGCCCTAGGCTTAAGCTAGGGCAGCCATAGGCTTAGGCTAAGGCTAGGGATCCTCTAGCCTAAGGCTTGGGCACCCCTAGGCTTAGGCTAGGGCACCCCTAGGCTTAGGCTAGGGCACCCCTAGGCTTAGGCTAGGGCACCCCTAGGCTTACGCTAGGGCACCAATAAGCTTAGGCTAGGGCACACCTTGTCTTAGGCTAGGGCACCCCTAGGCTTAGGCTAAGGCTAGGGCACCCCTTGGCTTAGACTAGGGCACCCCTAGGCTTAGGCTAGGGCACCCCTAGGCTTAGGCTAGGGCACCCCTAGGCTTAGGCTACGACACCCCTAGGCTTGTTCTAGGGCCCCCCAAGGCTTAGGCTAAGGTTAGGGCTCCCCTAACCTAAGGCTAGGGCACCCCTAGGCTTAGGCTAGGGCACCCCTAGGCTTAACATAGGGCACCACTAGGCTAAGGCTAGGGCTCCCCTAGCCTAAGGCTAGGGCAACCCTAGGCTTAGGCTAGGGCACCACTAGGCTTAGGCTAGGGCACCCCTAGGCTTAGGCTAGGGCACACATAGGCTTAGGCTAGGGCACCCCTAGGCTTAGGCTAAGGCTAGGGCTCCCCTAGTCTAACCCTTGAGCACCCCTAGGCTTAGGCTAGGGCACCCCAAGGCTTAGGCTAGGGCACCCCTAGTCTTAGGCTAGGGCACCCCTAGGCTTAGGCTAAGGCTAGGGCTCAGCTAACCTAAGGCTAGGGTAGCTCTAGGCTTAGGCTAGGGCACCCCTAGGCTTAGGCTAGGGCACCCCTAGGCTTAGGCTAGGGCACCCCTAGGCTTAGGCTAGGGCACCCCTAATCTTAGGCTAGGGCACCCCTAGGCGTAGGTTAAGGCTAGGGCTTCCCTAGCTTAAGGGTAGGGCACCCCTAGCCTAAGGCTAGGGCACCCCTAGGCTTAGGCTTGGGCAACCCTAGGCTTAGGCTCGGGCACCCCTAAGCTTAGGCTAAGGCTAGGGCTCCCCTAGGCAATGGCTAGGGCACCCCTAGGCTTAGGCTAGGGCACCAATAGGCTTAGGCTAGGGCACCCCTAGGCTTAGGCTAAGGCTAGGGGACCCCTAGGCTTAGGCTAAGGCACCCCTAGGCTTAGGCTAGGGCACCCCTAAGTTTAGGCTAGGGCACCCTTAGGCTTAGGCTAAGGCTAGTGCTCCCCTAGCCAAAGGCTAGGGCACCCATAGTGTTAGGCTAGGGCACCCCTAGGCTTAGGATAGGGCACCCCTAGGCTTAGCCTACGGCAGCCATAGGCTTAGGCTAAGGCTAGGGCTCCTCTAGCCTAAGGCCTGGGCACCCCTAGGCTTAGGCTAGGGCACCCCTAGGCTTATGCTAGGGCACCAATAAGCTTAGTCTAGGGCACCCCTAGTCTTAGGCTAGGGCACCCCAAGGCTTAGGCAAAGGCTAGGGCAACCCTTGGCATAGGCTAGGGCACCCCTAGGCTTAGGTTAGGGCACCCCTGGACTTAGGCTACAACACCCCTTGGCTTGGGCTAGGGCACCCCAAGGCTTAGGCTAAGGTTAGGGCTCCCCTAGCCTAAGGCTAGAGCACCCCTAGGCTTAGGCTAGGGCACCCCTTGGCTTAGGACAGGGCACCACTAGGCTAAGGCTAGGGCTCCCCTAGGCTTAGGTTAGGGCACCCATAGGCTTAGGCTAGGGCACCCGTAGGCTTAGGCTAAGGCTAGGGCTCCCCTAGCCTAACCCTAGGGCACCCCTAGGCTTAGGCTAGGGAACCCCAAGGCTTAGGCTAGGGCACCCCTAATCTTAGGATAGGGCACCCCTAGGCCTAGGCTAAGGCTAGGGCTCAGCTAGCGTAAGGCTAGGGCACCCCTAGGCTTAGGCTAGGGCACCCCTAGGCTTAGGCTAGGGCACCCTTAGGCTTACGGTAGGTCACCCCTAGGTTAGGCTAGGTCACATCTAGGCTTAGGGTCGGGCACCCCTATGCTTAGGCTAAGGCAAGGGCTCCACTAGACTAAGGCTAGGGCACCCCTAGCCTTAGGCTAGGGCACCCGTAATCTTAGGCTAGGGCACCCCTAGGCTTAGGCTAGGGCACCCCTAGGCTTAGGCTACGGCACCACTAGGCTTGGGCTAGGGCACCCCTAGGTTTAGGCTAAGGTTAGGGCTCCCCTAGCCTAAGGTTACGGCACCCCTAGGCTTAGGCTAGGGCACCCCTAGGCTTAGGATAGGGCACCACTAGACTTAGACTAGGGCACCCCTAGGCTTAGGCTAAGTCTAGGGCTCCCCTAGCCTAAGGCTTGGACACCCCTAGGCTTAGGCTAGGGCACCCCTAGGCTTAGGCTAGGGCACCCCTAAGCTTAGGCTAAGGCTAGGGCTCCTCCAGCCTAAGGCTATGGCACCCCTAGGCTTAGGCTAGGGCACCCCTAGGCTTAGGCAAGGGCACCCCTGGGCTTAGGCTTAGGCTAGGGCTCAGCTAGCCTAAAGCTAGGGCAAGCCTAGGCTTAGGCTAGGGCACCCCTGGGCTTAGGGTAGGGCACCCCTAGGCTTAGGGTAGGGCACCCCTCGGCTTACGCTAGGGCACGCCTAGGCTTAGGCTAGGGCACCCCTAGGCTTAGGCTAAGGCTCGTGTTCTCCTAGCCTAAGGCTAGGGCACCACTAGGGTTAGGCTAGGGCATCCCTAGGCTTAGGCTAGGGCACCCCTAGGCTTAGGCTACGGCAGTCATAGGCTTAGGCTAAGGCTAGGGCTCCTCTAGCCTAAGGCCTGGGCACCCCTTGGCTTAGGCTAGGGCACCCCTAGGCTTAGGCTAGGGCAACCCTAGGCTTAGTCTAAGGCTAGGGCACCCCTAGGCTTAGGCTAGGGCACCCCTAGGCTTAGGCTAGGGCACCCCTAGGCTTAGGCTACGACACCCCTAGGCTTGTTCTAGGGCCCCCCAAGGCTTAGGCTAAGGTTAGGGCTCCCCTAACCTAAGGCTAGGGCACCCCTAGGCTTAGGCTAGGGCACCCCTAGGCTTAACATAGGGCACCACTAGGCTAAGGCTAGGGCTCCCCTAGCCTAAGGCTAGGGCAACCCTAGGCTTAGGCTAGGGCACCACTAGGCTTAGGCTAGGGCACCCCTAGGCTTAGGCTAGGGCACACATAGGCTTAGGCTAGGGCACCCCTAGGCTTAGGCTAAGGCTAGGGCTCCCCTAGTCTAACCCTTGAGCACCCCTAGGCTTAGGCTAGGGCACCCCAAGGCTTAGGCTAGGGCACCCCTAGTCTTAGGCTAGGGCACCCCTAGGCTTAGGCTAAGGCTAGGGCTCAGCTAACCTAAGGCTAGGGTAGCTCTAGGCTTAGGCTAGGGCACCCCTAGGCTTAGGCTAGGGCACCCCTAGGCTTAGGCTAGGGCACCCCTAGGCTTAGGCTAGGGCACCCCTAATCTTAGGCTAGGGCACCCCTAGGCGTAGGTTAAGGCTAGGGCTTCCCTAGCTTAAGGGTAGGGCACCCCTAGCCTAAGGCTAGGGCACCCCTAGGCTTAGGCTTGGGCAACCCTAGGCTTAGGCTCGGGCACCCCTAAGCTTAGGCTAAGGCTAGGGCTCCCCTAGGCAATGGCTAGGGCACCCCTAGGCTTAGGCTAGGGCACCAATAGGCTTAGGCTAGGGCACCCCTAGGCTTAGGCTAAGGCTAGGGGACCCCTAGGCTTAGGCTAAGGCACCCCTAGGCTTAGGCTAGGGCACCCCTAAGTTTAGGCTAGGGCACCCTTAGGCTTAGGCTAAGGCTAGTGCTCCCCTAGCCAAAGGCTAGGGCACCCATAGTGTTAGGCTAGGGCACCCCTAGGCTTAGGATAGGGCACCCCTAGGCTTAGCCTACGGCAGCCATAGGCTTAGGCTAAGGCTAGGGCTCCTCTAGCCTAAGGCCTGGGCACCCCTAGGCTTAGGCTAGGGCACCCCTAGGCTTATGCTAGGGCACCAATAAGCTTAGTCTAGGGCACCCCTAGTCTTAGGCTAGGGCACCCCAAGGCTTAGGCAAAGGCTAGGGCAACCCTTGGCATAGGCTAGGGCACCCCTAGGCTTAGGTTAGGGCACCCCTGGACTTAGGCTACAACACCCCTTGGCTTGGGCTAGGGCACCCCAAGGCTTAGGCTAAGGTTAGGGCTCCCCTAGCCTAAGGCTAGAGCACCCCTAGGCTTAGGCTAGGGCACCCCTTGGCTTAGGACAGGGCACCACTAGGCTAAGGCTAGGGCTCCCCTAGGCTTAGGTTAGGGCACCCATAGGCTTAGGCTAGGGCACCCGTAGGCTTAGGCTAAGGCTAGGGCTCCCCTAGCCTAACCCTAGGGCACCCCTAGGCTTAGGCTAGGGAACCCCAAGGCTTAGGCTAGGGCACCCCTAATCTTAGGATAGGGCACCCCTAGGCCTAGGCTAAGGCTAGGGCTCAGCTAGCGTAAGGCTAGGGCACCCCTAGGCTTAGGCTAGGGCACCCCTAGGCTTAGGCTAGGGCACCCTTAGGCTTACGGTAGGTCACCCCTAGGTTAGGCTAGGTCACATCTAGGCTTAGGGTCGGGCACCCCTATGCTTAGGCTAAGGCAAGGGCTCCACTAGACTAAGGCTAGGGCACCCCTAGCCTTAGGCTAGGGCACCCGTAATCTTAGGCTAGGGCACCCCTAGGCTTAGGCTAGGGCACCCCTAGGCTTAGGCTACGGCACCACTAGGCTTGGGCTAGGGCACCCCTAGGTTTAGGCTAAGGTTAGGGCTCCCCTAGCCTAAGGTTACGGCACCCCTAGGCTTAGGCTAGGGCACCCCTAGGCTTAGGATAGGGCACCACTAGACTTAGACTAGGGCACCCCTAGGCTTAGGCTAAGTCTAGGGCTCCCCTAGCCTAAGGCTTGGACACCCCTAGGCTTAGGCTAGGGCACCCCTAGGCTTAGGCTAGGGCACCCCTAAGCTTAGGCTAAGGCTAGGGCTCCTCCAGCCTAAGGCTATGGCACCCCTAGGCTTAGGCTAGGGCACCCCTAGGCTTAGGCAAGGGCACCCCTGGGCTTAGGCTTAGGCTAGGGCTCAGCTAGCCTAAAGCTAGGGCAAGCCTAGGCTTAGGCTAGGGCACCCCTGGGCTTAGGGTAGGGCACCCCTAGGCTTAGGGTAGGGCACCCCTCGGCTTACGCTAGGGCACGCCTAGGCTTAGGCTAGGGCACCCCTAGGCTTAGGCTAAGGCTCGTGTTCTCCTAGCCTAAGGCTAGGGCACCACTAGGGTTAGGCTAGGGCATCCCTAGGCTTAGGCTAGGGCACCCCTAGGCTTAGGCTACGGCAGTCATAGGCTTAGGCTAAGGCTAGGGCTCCTCTAGCCTAAGGCCTGGGCACCCCTTGGCTTAGGCTAGGGCACCCCTAGGCTTAGGCTAGGGCAACCCTAGGCTTAGTCTAAGGCTAGGGCACCCCTAGGCTTAGGCTAGGGCACCCCTAGGCTTAGGCTAGGGCACCCCTAGGCTTAGGCTACGACACCCCTAGGCTTGTTCTAGGGCCCCCCAAGGCTTAGGCTAAGGTTAGGGCTCCCCTAACCTAAGGCTAGGGCACCCCTAGGCTTAGGCTAGGGCACCCCTAGGCTTAACATAGGGCACCACTAGGCTAAGGCTAGGGCTCCCCTAGCCTAAGGCTAGGGCAACCCTAGGCTTAGGCTAGGGCACCACTAGGCTTAGGCTAGGGCACCCCTAGGCTTAGGCTAGGGCACACATAGGCTTAGGCTAGGGCACCCCTAGGCTTAGGCTAAGGCTAGGGCTCCCCTAGTCTAACCCTTGAGCACCCCTAGGCTTAGGCTAGGGCACCCCAAGGCTTAGGCTAGGGCACCCCTAGTCTTAGGCTAGGGCACCCCTAGGCTTAGGCTAAGGCTAGGGCTCAGCTAACCTAAGGCTAGGGTAGCTCTAGGCTTAGGCTAGGGCACCCCTAGGCTTAGGCTAGGGCACCCCTAGGCTTAGGCTAGGGCACCCCTAGGCTTAGGCTAGGGCACCCCTAATCTTAGGCTAGGGCACCCCTAGGCGTAGGTTAAGGCTAGGGCTTCCCTAGCTTAAGGGTAGGGCACCCCTAGCCTAAGGCTAGGGCACCCCTAGGCTTAGGCTTGGGCAACCCTAGGCTTAGGCTCGGGCACCCCTAAGCTTAGGCTAAGGCTAGGGCTCCCCTAGGCAATGGCTAGGGCACCCCTAGGCTTAGGCTAGGGCACCAATAGGCTTAGGCTAGGGCACCCCTAGGCTTAGGCTAAGGCTAGGGGACCCCTAGGCTTAGGCTAAGGCACCCCTAGGCTTAGGCTAGGGCACCCCTAAGTTTAGGCTAGGGCACCCTTAGGCTTAGGCTAAGGCTAGTGCTCCCCTAGCCAAAGGCTAGGGCACCCATAGTGTTAGGCTAGGGCACCCCTAGGCTTAGGATAGGGCACCCCTAGGCTTAGCCTACGGCAGCCATAGGCTTAGGCTAAGGCTAGGGCTCCTCTAGCCTAAGGCCTGGGCACCCCTAGGCTTAGGCTAGGGCACCCCTAGGCTTATGCTAGGGCACCAATAAGCTTAGTCTAGGGCACCCCTAGTCTTAGGCTAGGGCACCCCAAGGCTTAGGCAAAGGCTAGGGCAACCCTTGGCATAGGCTAGGGCACCCCTAGGCTTAGGTTAGGGCACCCCTGGACTTAGGCTACAACACCCCTTGGCTTGGGCTAGGGCACCCCAAGGCTTAGGCTAAGGTTAGGGCTCCCCTAGCCTAAGGCTAGAGCACCCCTAGGCTTAGGCTAGGGCACCCCTTGGCTTAGGACAGGGCACCACTAGGCTAAGGCTAGGGCTCCCCTAGGCTTAGGTTAGGGCACCCATAGGCTTAGGCTAGGGCACCCGTAGGCTTAGGCTAAGGCTAGGGCTCCCCTAGCCTAACCCTAGGGCACCCCTAGGCTTAGGCTAGGGAACCCCAAGGCTTAGGCTAGGGCACCCCTAATCTTAGGATAGGGCACCCCTAGGCCTAGGCTAAGGCTAGGGCTCAGCTAGCGTAAGGCTAGGGCACCCCTAGGCTTAGGCTAGGGCACCCCTAGGCTTAGGCTAGGGCACCCTTAGGCTTACGGTAGGTCACCCCTAGGTTAGGCTAGGTCACATCTAGGCTTAGGGTCGGGCACCCCTATGCTTAGGCTAAGGCAAGGGCTCCACTAGACTAAGGCTAGGGCACCCCTAGCCTTAGGCTAGGGCACCCGTAATCTTAGGCTAGGGCACCCCTAGGCTTAGGCTAGGGCACCCCTAGGCTTAGGCTACGGCACCACTAGGCTTGGGCTAGGGCACCCCTAGGTTTAGGCTAAGGTTAGGGCTCCCCTAGCCTAAGGTTACGGCACCCCTAGGCTTAGGCTAGGGCACCCCTAGGCTTAGGATAGGGCACCACTAGACTTAGACTAGGGCACCCCTAGGCTTAGGCTAAGTCTAGGGCTCCCCTAGCCTAAGGCTTGGACACCCCTAGGCTTAGGCTAGGGCACCCCTAGGCTTAGGCTAGGGCACCCCTAAGCTTAGGCTAAGGCTAGGGCTCCTCCAGCCTAAGGCTATGGCACCCCTAGGCTTAGGCTAGGGCACCCCTAGGCTTAGGCAAGGGCACCCCTGGGCTTAGGCTTAGGCTAGGGCTCAGCTAGCCTAAAGCTAGGGCAAGCCTAGGCTTAGGCTAGGGCACCCCTGGGCTTAGGGTAGGGCACCCCTAGGCTTAGGGTAGGGCACCCCTCGGCTTACGCTAGGGCACGCCTAGGCTTAGGCTAGGGCACCCCTAGGCTTAGGCTAAGGCTCGTGTTCTCCTAGCCTAAGGCTAGGGCACCACTAGGGTTAGGCTAGGGCATCCCTAGGCTTAGGCTAGGGCACCCCTAGGCTTAGGCTACGGCAGTCATAGGCTTAGGCTAAGGCTAGGGCTCCTCTAGCCTAAGGCCTGGGCACCCCTTGGCTTAGGCTAGGGCACCCCTAGGCTTAGGCTAGGGCAACCCTAGGCTTAGTCTAAGGCTAGGGCACCACTTGGCTTTGGCTAGGGCACCCATAGGCTTAGGCTAGGGCACCCCTAGTCTTAGGCTAAGGCTAGTGCTCCCCTAGCCTAAGCCTAGGGCACCCCTAGGGTTAGGCTAGGGCACCAATAGGGTTAGGGTAGGGCAACCCTAGGCTTAGGCTAAGGCAGCCATAGGCTTAGGCTAAGGATAGGGCTCCTCTATCATAAGGCCTGGGCACCCCTAGCCTTAGGGTAGGGCACCCCTATGCTGAGGCTAGGGCACCCCTAGGCTTAGGCTAGGGCACCCCTAGGCTTAGGCTAGGGCACCCCTAGGCTTAGGCTACGGCACCCTTAGGCTTAGGCTAGGGCACCCCTAGGTTTAGGCTAGGGCACCCCTAGGCTTAGGCTAGGGCACCCCTAGGCTTAGGCTTAGGCTAGGGCTCAGCTAGCCTAAGGCTAGGGCAAGCCTAGGCTTATGCTAGGGCACCCCTAGGCTTAGGGTAGGGCACCCCTAGGCTTAGGCTAGGGCACGCCTAGGCTTAGGCTAGGGCACCCCTAGGCTTAGGCTAAGGCTTGGGCTCCTCTATCCTAAGGCCTGGGCACCCCTAAGCTTAGGCTAGGGCACCCTTAGGCTTAGGCTAGGGCACCCCTAGGCTTAGGCTAGGGCACCCCTAGGCTTAGGCTATGGCACAACTAGGCTTAGGCTAAGGCACCTCTAGGCTTAGGCTAATGCTAGGTCACCCCTAGGCTTAGGCTAAGGCACCACAAGGCTTAGGCTAGGGCACCCCTAGGCTTAGGCTAGAGCACTCCTAGGCTTAGGCTAGGGCACACCTAGGCTGAGGCTAGGGCACCCCGAGGCTGAGGCTAGGGCACCCATAGGCTTAGGCTAAGGCTAGGGCTCCCTAGCCTAAGGCTAGGGCACCCCTAGGCTTTGGCTAGGGCACCCCTAGGATTAGGCTAAGGCTAGGGCTCCCCTAGCCTAACCCTAGGGCACACCTAAGCTTAGGCTAGGGCACCACAGGCCTAGGCTAGGGCACCCTTAGGCTTAGGCTAGGGCACCCCTAAGCTTAGGCTAGGGCACCCCTAGGCTTAGGATAGGGCACCCCTAGGCTTGGGCTAGGACACCTCTAGGCTTAGGCTAAGGCTAGTGCTCCCCTAGCCTAAGGCTAGGTCACCCCTAGGGTTAGGCTAGGGCACTCATAGGCTTAGGCTAGGGCACACCTAGGCTGATGCTAGGGCACCCCGAGGCTGAGACTAGGGCACCCATAGGCTTAGGCTAAGGCTAGGGCTCCCTAGCCTAAGGCTAGGGCACCCCTAGGCTTAGGCTAGGGCACCCCTCGGCTAAAGCTAGGGCACCAGTAGGCTTAGGCTAAGGCTAGGTCTCCCCTAGCCTAAGGCTAGGGCACCCCTAGGCTTAGGCTAGAGCACCCGTAGGCTTAGGCAAGGGCACCCTTAGCCTTAGGCTAGGGCACCCCTAGGCTTAGGCTAGGGCACCCCTACGCTTAGGCCAAGGCTAGGGCTCCCCTAGCCTAAGGCTGGGTCTCCCCTAGGCTCAGGCTAGGGCATCCCTAGGCTTAGGCTACGGCATCCCTAGGCTTAGGCTAAGGCTAGGGCTCCCCTAGCCTAAGGTGAGGGCACCCGTAGCCTTAGGCTAGGGTACCCCTAGGCTTAGGCTAAGGCTAGGGCTCACCTAGCCTAAGGCTAGGGCACCCCTAGGCTTAGGCTAGGGCAACCCTCGGCTTAGGGTAGGGCACCCCTAGGCTTAGGGTAGGGCACCCCTAGGCTTAGGCTAGGGCACCCCTAGACTTAGGCTAGGGCACCCCTAGGCTTAGGTTAAGGCTAGGGCTCAGCTAGGCTAAGGCTTGGGCAACCCTAGGCTTAGGGTAGCGCACCCCTAGGCTTAGGCTAGGGCACCCCTAGGCTTAGGCTATTGCACCCCTAGGCTTAGGCTGGGGCACCCCTAGGCTTAGGCTAAGTCTAGGGCTCCTCTAGCCTAACGCTAGGGCATCCCTAGGCTTGGGCTAGGGCACCCCTAGGCTTAGGCTAGGGCACCCCAAGCCTTCGGCTGAGGCGAGGTCTCCCCTAGCCTAAGGCTAGGGTACACCTAGGCTTAGGCTAGGGCACCCCTAGACTTAGGCTAGGGCACCCCTAAGCTTAAGCTAAGGTACCCCTAGGCTTAGGCTAAGCTAGGGCTCCTCTAGCCTAACGCTACGGCATCCCTAGGCTTGGGCTAAGGTACCCATAGGCTTAGGCTAGGGCACCCCTAGGCTTAGACTAAGGCTAGGGTTCCACTAGCGTAAGGCTAGGGCACCCCTAGCCTTAGGCTAGGGCACCCCTAGGCTTACGCTAGGGCACCCCTAGGCTTAGGCTAGGGCACCCCTAGGCTTAAGGTAAGGCTATGCTCCTCTAGCCTAAAGCTAGGGCATCCCTAGGCTTGGGCTAGGGCACCCCTAGGCTTAGGCTAAGGCTAGGGCTCCTGTAGCCTAACGCTAGGGCATCCCTAGGCTTGGGCTAGGGCACCCCTAGGATTAGATTAAGGCTAGGAGTCCCCTAGCCTAAGGCTAGGGCACCCCTAGCCTTAGGATAGGGCACCCCTAGGCTTAGGCTAGCTCACCCCTAGGCTTAGGCTAGGGAACCCCTAGGTTTAGGCTAGGGCGCCCAAGGCTTTGGCTAAGGCTAGGGCTCCCCTAGCCTAAGGCTAGGGGAACCCTAGGCTTAGGGTAGGGCACCCCTAGGCTTAGGCTAGGAAACCCGTAGGCTTAGGATAGGGCACCCCTAGGCTTAGGCTAGGGCACCCCTAGGCTTAGGCTAAGGCTAGGGCTCCCCTAGCCTAAGACTAGGGCACCCCTAGGCTTAGGGTAGGGCAACCCTAGGCTTAGGCTAGAGCACCCCTAGGCTTAGGCAACGGCACCCAATGTCTTAGTCTAGGGCACCCCTAGGCTTAGGCTAAGGCTAGGGCTCCACTGTACTAAGGCTAGGGCACCCCTAGCCTTACGCTAGGGCACCCCTATGCTTAGGCTAGGGCAACCGTAGGCTTAGGCTAGGGCACCCCTAGGCTTAGGCTAGGGCACCCCTAGGCTTACGCTAGGGCCCCCTAGGTTTAGGCTAGGGCCCCCTAGGTTTAGGCTAAGGCTAGGGCATCCCTAGGCATAGGCTAGGGGACCCCTAGGCTTAGGCTAGGGCACCCTTAGGCTTACGCTAGGGCACCCCTAGGCTTAGGCTAAGGCTATGGCTCCTCTAGCCTAAGGCTAGGGTTCCCCTAGGCTTAGGCTAGGACACCCCTAAACTTAGGCTAGGGCACCTATAGGCTTAGGCTAGGACACCCCTAGGCTTAAGCTAAGGCTAGGGCTCCTCTAGCCTAACGCTAGGGCATCCCTAGGCTTCGGCTAGGGCACCCCTAAGCTTAGGGTAAGGCTAGGGCTCCCCTAGCCTAAAGCTAGGGAACCCCTAGGTTTAGGCTAGGGAGCCCCAAGGCTTAGGCTAAGGCTAGGGCTCCCCTAGCCTAAGGCTAGCACACCCCTACGGTTAGGCTAGGGCACCCCTAGGCGAAGGCTAAGGCTAGGGCTCCCCTATCCCAAGGCTAGGGCACCCATAGACTTAGGCTAGGGCAACCCTTGGCTTAGGCTCGGGCACCCATAAGCTTAGGCTAAGGCTAGGGCTCCCCTAGCCTATGGCTAGGGCACCCCTAGGCTTAGGCTAAGGCACCCCTAGGCTTAGGCTAGGGCACCCCTAAGTTTAGGCTAGGGCACCCCTAGGCTTAGGCTAAAGCTAGGGCTCCCCTAGGCTTAGGCTAAGGCACCCCTAGGCTAAGGCTACGGCACCCCTAGGCTCAGGCTAGGGTACCCCTAGGCTTAAGGTATGGCTAGGAGACCCCTAGGTTTAGGCGAGGGCACCCCAAGGCTTAGGCTAATGCTATGGGACCCCGAGGCTTAGGCTAAGGCACCCCGAGGCTTAGGCTAGGGCACCCCTAGGCTTAGGCTAGGGCACCCCTAGGCTTAGACTAAGGCTAAGGGACCCCTAGGCTTAGGCTAAGGCACCCCTAGGCTTAGGCTAGGGCACCCCTAGCCTAAAGCTAGGGCACCCCTAGGCTCAGGCTACGGCACCCCTACACTTAGGCTAGGGCACCCATAGGCTTAGGCTAAGGCTAGGGATCCCCTAGCCTAAGGCTGGGGCACCCCTAGGCTTAGGCTAGGGCACCCCTAGGCTTAGGCTAGGGCACCCCTATCTTAGGCTAGGGCACCCCTAGACTTAGGCTAAGGCTAGGACTCCCCTAGCCTAAGGCTAGGGCACCCCTAGCCTTAGGCTAGGGCACCCCTAAGCTTAGGCTAGGGCACCCCTAGGCTTAGGATAGAGCACCCCTAGGCTTAGGCTCGGGCACCCCTAGGCTTAGGCTAGGGCAGCCCTAGGCTTATGTTAGGGCACCCCTAGGCTTAGGCTAAGGCTAGGGCTTCCCTAGCCTAAGGCTAGGGCACCCCTAGGCTTAGGCTAGGGCACCCGTAGGCTTAGGCTAGGGCACCCCTAGGCTTAGGTAGGGAACCCCTAGGCTTAGGTTAGGGAACCCTTATGCTTAGGCTAGGCACTCCTAGACTTAGGCTAGGGCACCCCTAGGCTTTGGCTGGGGCACCCCTAGGCTTAGGCTAAGTCTAGGGCTCCTCTAGCCTAACGCTAGGTCATCCCTAGGCTTGGGCTAGGGCACCCCTAGGCTTAGGCTAGGGCACCCCTAGGCTTAGGCTAGGGCACCCCAAGCCTTAGGCTGAGGCGAGGTCTCCCCTAGCCTAAGGCTAGGGTACACATAGGCTTAGGCTAGGGCACCCCTAGACTTAGGCTAGGGAACCCCTAGGCTTAGGCTAGGGCACCCCTAGGCTTAGGCTAAGCTAGGGCTCCTCTAGCCTAACGCTAGGGCATCCCTAGGCTTGGGCTAAGGCACCCCTAGGCTTAGGCTAGGGCACCCCTAGTCTTAGACTAAGGCTAGGGCTCCCTTAGCCTAAGGCTAGGGCACCCCTAGCCTTAGGCTAGGGCACCCCTAGGCTTAGGCTAGGGCACCCCTAGGCTTAGCATAGGGCACCCCTAGGCTTAGGCTAGGGCACCCCTAGGCTTAGGGTAAGGCTAGGGCTCCTCTAGCCTAACGCTAGGGCATCCATAGGCTTGGGCTAGGGCACCCCTAGGCTTAGGCTAAGGCTAGGGCTCCCCTAGCCTAAGGCTAGGGCACCCCTAGGCTCATGCTAGTGCATCCCTAGGCTTAGGCTACGGCACCCCTAGGCTTAGGCTAAGGCTAGGGCTCCCCAAGCCTAAGGCGAGTGCACCCGTAGGCTGAGGCTAGGGCACCCCTAGGCTTAGGTTAGGGAACCCCTAGGCTTAGGCTAGGGCACCCTTAGGCTTGGACTAAGGCTACGGCTCCCCTAACCTCACACTAGGGCACCCCTTGACTCAGGCTATGGCAACCCTAGGCTTAGGCTAGGGCAATCCTAGGCTAGACTAAAGCTAGGGCTCCCATAGCCTCAGGCTAGGGCACCCGTAGGCTCAGGCTAGGGCACCGCTAGCCTCAGGCTGGGGCACCCCTAGGCTCAGGCTAGGGCACCCCTAGGCTTAGGCTAGGGCACCCCTAATCTTAGGCTAGGCCACCCCTAGGCGAAGGCTAAGGCTAGGGCTCCCCTATCCCAAGGCTAGGGCACCCATAGGCTTAGGCTAGGGCAACCCTTGGCTTAGGCTCGGGCACCCATAAGCTTAGGCTAAGGCTAGGGCTCCCCTAGCCTATGGCTAGGGCACCCCTAGGCTTAGGCTAAGGCACCCCTAGGCTTAGGCTAGGGCACCCCTAAGTTTAGGCTAGGGCACCCCTAGGCTTAGGCTAAAGCTAGGGCTCCCCTAGGCTTAGGCTAAGGCACCCCTAGGCTAAGGCTACGGCACCCCTAGGCTCAGGCTAGGGTACCCCTAGGCTTAAGGTATGGCTAGGAGACCCCTAGGTTTAGGCGAGGGCACCCCAAGGCTTAGGCTAATGCTATGGGACCCCGAGGCTTAGGCTAAGGCACCCCGAGGCTTAGGCTAGGGCACCCCTAGGCTTAGGCTAGGGCACCCCTAGGCTTAGACTAAGGCTAAGGGACCCCTAGGCTTAGGCTAAGGCACCCCTAGGCTTAGGCTAGGGCACCCCTAGCCTAAAGCTAGGGCACCCCTAGGCTCAGGCTACGGCACCCCTACACTTAGGCTAGGGCACCCATAGGCTTAGGCTAAGGCTAGGGATCCCCTAGCCTAAGGCTGGGGCACCCCTAGGCTTAGGCTAGGGCACCCCTAGGCTTAGGCTAGGGCACCCCTATCTTAGGCTAGGGCACCCCTAGACTTAGGCTAAGGCTAGGACTCCCCTAGCCTAAGGCTAGGGCACCCCTAGCCTTAGGCTAGGGCACCCCTAAGCTTAGGCTAGGGCACCCCTAGGCTTAGGATAGAGCACCCCTAGGCTTAGGCTCGGGCACCCCTAGGCTTAGGCTAGGGCAGCCCTAGGCTTATGTTAGGGCACCCCTAGGCTTAGGCTAAGGCTAGGGCTTCCCTAGCCTAAGGCTAGGGCACCCCTAGGCTTAGGCTAGGGCACCCGTAGGCTTAGGCTAGGGCACCCCTAGGCTTAGGTAGGGAACCCCTAGGCTTAGGTTAGGGAACCCTTATGCTTAGGCTAGGCACTCCTAGACTTAGGCTAGGGCACCCCTAGGCTTTGGCTGGGGCACCCCTAGGCTTAGGCTAAGTCTAGGGCTCCTCTAGCCTAACGCTAGGTCATCCCTAGGCTTGGGCTAGGGCACCCCTAGGCTTAGGCTAGGGCACCCCTAGGCTTAGGCTAGGGCACCCCAAGCCTTAGGCTGAGGCGAGGTCTCCCCTAGCCTAAGGCTAGGGTACACATAGGCTTAGGCTAGGGCACCCCTAGACTTAGGCTAGGGAACCCCTAGGCTTAGGCTAGGGCACCCCTAGGCTTAGGCTAAGCTAGGGCTCCTCTAGCCTAACGCTAGGGCATCCCTAGGCTTGGGCTAAGGCACCCCTAGGCTTAGGCTAGGGCACCCCTAGTCTTAGACTAAGGCTAGGGCTCCCTTAGCCTAAGGCTAGGGCACCCCTAGCCTTAGGCTAGGGCACCCCTAGGCTTAGGCTAGGGCACCCCTAGGCTTAGCATAGGGCACCCCTAGGCTTAGGCTAGGGCACCCCTAGGCTTAGGGTAAGGCTAGGGCTCCTCTAGCCTAACGCTAGGGCATCCATAGGCTTGGGCTAGGGCACCCCTAGGCTTAGGCTAAGGCTAGGGCTCCCCTAGCCTAAGGCTAGGGCACCCCTAGGCTCATGCTAGTGCATCCCTAGGCTTAGGCTACGGCACCCCTAGGCTTAGGCTAAGGCTAGGGCTCCCCAAGCCTAAGGCGAGTGCACCCGTAGGCTGAGGCTAGGGCACCCCTAGGCTTAGGTTAGGGAACCCCTAGGCTTAGGCTAGGGCACCCTTAGGCTTGGACTAAGGCTACGGCTCCCCTAACCTCACACTAGGGCACCCCTTGACTCAGGCTATGGCAACCCTAGGCTTAGGCTAGGGCAATCCTAGGCTAGACTAAAGCTAGGGCTCCCATAGCCTCAGGCTAGGGCACCCGTAGGCTCAGGCTAGGGCACCGCTAGCCTCAGGCTGGGGCACCCCTAGGCTCAGGCTAGGGCACCCCTAGGCTTAGGCTAGGGCACCCCTAATCTTAGGCTAGGCCACCCCTAGGCGAAGGCTAAGGCTAGGGCTCCCCTATCCCAAGGCTAGGGCACCCATAGGCTTAGGCTAGGGCAACCCTTGGCTTAGGCTCGGGCACCCATAAGCTTAGGCTAAGGCTAGGGCTCCCCTAGCCTATGGCTAGGGCACCCCTAGGCTTAGGCTAAGGCACCCCTAGGCTTAGGCTAGGGCACCCCTAAGTTTAGGCTAGGGCACCCCTAGGCTTAGGCTAAAGCTAGGGCTCCCCTAGGCTTAGGCTAGGGAACCCCTAGGCTAAGGCTACGGTACCCCTAGGCTCAGGCTAGGGTACCCCTAGGCTTGAGGTATGGCTAGGAGACCCCTAGGTTTAGGCGAGGGCACCCCAAGGCTTAGGCTAATGCTACGGGACCCCGAGGCTTAGGCTAAGGTACCCCGAGGCTTAGGCTAGGGCACCACTAGGCTTAGCCTAGGGCACCCCTAGGCTTAGACTAAGGCTAAGGGACCCCTAGGCTTAGGCTAAGGCACCCCTAGGCTTAGGCTAGGGCACCCCTACACTTAGGCTAGGGCACCCATAGGCTTAGGCTAAGGCTAGGGATCCCCTAGCCTAAGGCTAGGGCACCCCTAGGCTTAGGCTAGGGCACCCCTAGGCTTAGGCTAGGGCACCCCTATCTTAGGCTAGGGCACCCCTAGGCTTAGGCTAAGGCTAGGACTCCCCTACACTAAGGCTAGGGCACCCCTAGCCTTAGGCTAGGGCACCCCTAAGCTTAGGCTAGGGCACCCCTAGGTTTAGGATAGAGCACCCCTAGGCTTAGGCTAGGGCACCCCTAGGCTTAGGCTAGGGCAGCCCTAGGCTTATGCTAGGGCACCCCTAGGCTTAGGCTAATGCTAGGGCTTCCCTAGCCTAAGGCTAAGGCTAGGGCTTCTCTAGCCTAAGGCTAGGGCACCCCTAGGCTTAGGCTAGGGCACCCGTAGGCTTAGGCTAGGGCACCCCTAGGCTTAGGTAGGGAACCCCTAGGCTTAGGTTAGGGAACCCTTATGCTTAGGCTAGGCACTCCTAGACTTAGGCTAGGGCACCCCTAGGCTTTTGCTGGGGCACCCCTAGGCTTAGGCTAAGTCTAGGGCTCCTCTAGCCTAACGCTAGGTCATCCCTAGGCTTGGGCTAGGGCACTCCTAGGCTTAGGCTAGGGCACCCCTAGGCTTAGGCTAGGGCACCCCAAGCCTTCGGCTGAGGCGAGGTCTCCCCTAGCCTAAGGCTAGGGTACACCTAGGCTTAGGCTAGGGCACCCCTAGACTTAGGCTAGGGCACCCCTAGGCTTAGGCTAGGGCACCCCTAGGCTTAGGCTAAGCTAGGGATCCTCTAGCCTAACGCTAAGGCATCCCTAGGCTTGGGCTAAGGCACCCCTAGGCTTAGGCTAGGGCACCCCTAGGCTTAGACTAAGGCTAGGGCTCCCCTAGCCTAAGGCTAGGGCACCCCTAGCCTTAGGCTAGGGCACCCCTAGGCTTAGGCTAGCGCACCCCTAGGCTTAGCATAGGGCACCCCTAGGCTTAGGCTAGGGCACCCCTAGGCTTAGGGTAAGGCTATGGCTCCTCTAGCCTAACGCTAGGGCATCCATAGGCTTGGGCTAGGGCACCCCTAGGCTTAGGCTAGGGCACCCGAAGGCTTAGTCTAGGGCACCCAAAGGCTTCAGCTAAGGCGAAGACTCCCCTAAACTAAGGCTAGGGTACTCCTAGGCTTAGGTTAAGGCACCCCAAGACTTAGGCTAGGGCACCCCTAGGCTTAGGCTAGGGCACCCTTAGGCTTAGGCTACGGCATCCCATGTCTTAGTCTAGGGCACCCCTAGGCTTAGGCTAAGGCTAGGGCTCCACTGTACTAAGGCTAGGGCACCCCTAGCCTTACGCTAGGTCACCACTAGGCTTAGGCTAGGGCAACCGTAGACTTAGGCTAGGGCACCCCTAGGCTTAGGCTTGGGCAACCCTAGGCTTAGGCTAGGGCCCCCTAGGTTTAGGCTAGGGCCCCCTAGGTTTAGGCAAAGGCTAGGGCATCACTAGGCGTAGGCTAGGGGACCCCTAGGCTTAGGCTAGGGCACCCTTAGGCTTAGGCTAGGGCACCCCTAGGCTTAGGCTAAGGCTATGGCTCCTCCAGCCTAAGGCTAGGGTACCCCTAGGCTTAGGCTAGGACACCCCTAGGCTTAAGCTAAGGCTAGGGCTCCTCTAGCCTAACGCTAGGACATCCCTAGGCTTCGGCTAGGGCACCCCTAAGCTTAGGCTAAGGCTAGGGCTCCCCTAGCCTAAGGCTAGGGAACCCCAAGGTTTAGGCTAGGGCGCCCCAAAGCTTAGGCTAAGGCTAGGGCTCCCCTAGCCTAAGGCTAGCGCACCGCTACGGTTAGGCTAGGGCACCCCTAGGCTTCGGCTAGGGCAGCCATAGGCTTAGGCTAAGGCTAGGGCTACTCTAGCCTAAGGCCTGGGCACCCCTAGGCTTAGGCTAGGGCACCCCTAGGCTTAGGCTAGGGCAACCCTAAGCTTAGGCTAGGGAACCCCTAGGCTTAGGCTAGGGCACCCCTAGGCTTAGGCTAGGGCACCCCTAGGCTTAGGCTAGTGCACCCCTAGGCTTAGTCTTAGGCTAGGGCTCAACTAGCCTAAGGCTATAGCAAGCTTAGGCTTAGGCTAGGGCACCCCTAGGCTTAGTGTAGGGCACCCCTAGGCTTAGGGTAGGGCACCCCTAGGCTTAGGCTAAGGCTAGTGCTCCCCTAGCCTAAGGCTAGGGCACCACTAGGGTTAGACTAAGGCACCCCTAAGCTTAAGCTAAAGCTAGGGCTACTCTAGCCTAAGGCCTGGGCACCCCTAGGCTTAGGCTAGGGCACCCCTAGGTTTAGGCTAAGGCTAGGGGACCCCTAGGCTTAGGCTAAGACACCCCTAGGCTTAGGCTAGGACACCCCTAAGTTTAGGCTAGGGCACCCCTAGGCTTAGGCTAGGGCACCCCTAGGCTTAGGCTAGGGTACCCGTAGGCTTAGGCTAGGGCACCCCTAGGCTTAGGTAGGGAACCCCTAGGCTTAGGTTAGGGCACCCTTATGCTTAGGCTAGGCACTCCTAGACTTAGGCTAGGGCACCACTAGGCTTTTGCTGGGGCACCCCTAGGCTTAGGCTAAGTCTAGGGCTCCTCTAGCCTATCGCTAGGGCATCCCTAGGCTTGGGCTAGGGCACCCCTAGGCTTAGGCTACGGCACCCCTAGGCTTAGGCTAGGGCACCCCAAGCCTTCGCTGAGGCGAGGTCTCCCCTAGCCTAAGGCTAGGGCACACCTAGGCTTAGGCTAAGGCACCCCTAGAGTTAGGCTAGGGCATCCCTAGGCTTAGGCTAGGGCACCCCTAGGCTTAGGCTAAGCTAGGGCTTCTCTAGCCTAACGCTAGGGCATCCCAAGGCTTGGGCTAAGGCACCCCTAGGCTTAGGCTAGGGCACCCCTAGGTTAGACTAAGGCTAGGGCTCCCCTAGCCTAAGGCTCGGGCACCCCTAGCCTTAGGCTAGGGCACCCCTAGGCTTAGGATAGGGCACCCCTAGGCTAAGGATAGGGCACCCCTAGGCTTAGGCTAGGGAACCCCTGGGCTTAGGGTAAGGCTAGGGCTCCTCTAGCCTAACGCTAGGGCATCCATAGGCTTGGGCTAGGGCACCCCTAGGCTTAGGCTAAGGCTAGGGCTCCCCTAGCCTAAGGCTAGGGAACCCCTAGGTTTAGACTAGGGCGCCCCAAGGCCTAGGCTAAGGCTAGGGCTCCCCTAGCCTAAGGCTAGGGCACCCCTAGTCTTAGGCTAGGGAACCCCTAGGCTTAGGCTAGGGCACCCCTAGGCTTAGGCTTAGGCTAGGGCACACCTAGGCTTAGGCTAGGGCACCCCTAGGCTTAGGCTAAGGCTAGGGCTCCCCTAGCCTAAGGCTAGGGCACACCTAGGCTTAGGCAAGGGCATCCCTAGGCTTAGGCTAGGGCACCCCTAGGCTTAGGCTAGGGCACCCCTAGGCTTAGGCTAAGGCTAGTGCTCCCCTAGCCTAAGGCTAGGGCACCCCTAGGGTTAGTCTAAGGCACCCCTAAGCTTAAGCTAAAGCTAGGGCTACTCTAGCCTACGGCCTGGGCACCCCTAGGCTTAGGCTAGGGCACCCCTAGGCTTAGGCTAGGGCACCCCTAGGCTTAGGCTAGGGCACCCCTAGGCTTAGGCTAAGGCTAGGGGACCCCTAGGCTTAGGCTACGGCATCCCTAGGCTTAGGCAAGGGCACCCTAGTCTTAGGTTAGGGCACCCTTAGGCTTAGGCTAGGGCACCCCTAGGCTTAGGTTAAGGCTAGGTCACTCCTAGGCTTAGTCTAAGGCACCCCTAGGCTTAGGCTAGGGCACTCCTAAGCTTAGGCTAGGGCACCCCTAGGCTGAGGCTAGGGAAACCCTAGGCTGAGGCTAGGGCACCCATAGGCTTAGGCTAAGGCTAGGGCTCCCCTAGCCTAAGGCTAGGGCAACCCTAGGCTTAGGCTAGGGCACCCCTATGCTTAAGCTAGGGCAGCCGTAGGCTTAGGCTAAGTCTAGGTCTCCCCTATCCTAAGGCTAGGGCACCCCTAGGCTTTGGCTAGGGCACTCCTAGGCTTAGGCTAGGGCACCACTAGGATTAGGCTAAGGCTAGGGCTCCCCTCGCCTAACACTAGGGCACCACTAGGCTTAGGCTAGGGACCCCTAGGCTTAGGCTAGGGCACCCCTAAGCTTAGGCGAGGGCACCCCATGTCTTAGTCTAGGGCACCCCTAGGCTTAGGCTAAGGCTAGGGCTCCACTGTACTAAGGCTAGGGCACCCCTAGGCTTAGGCTAGAGCACCCCTAGGCTTAGGCTAGGGCAACCGTATGCTTAGGCTAGGGCACCCCTAGGCTTAGGCTAGGGCACCCCTAGGCTTACGCTAGGGCCCCATAGGTTTAGGCTAGGGCCCCCTAGGTTTAGGCTAAGGCTAGGGCATCCCTAGGCGTAGGCTAGGGGACACCTAGGCTTAGGCTAGGGCACCCTTAGGCTTAGGCTAGGGCACCCCTAGGCTTAGGCTAAGGCTATGGCTCCTCTAGCCTAAGGCTAGGGTACCCCTAGGCTTAGGCTAGGACACCCCTAGACTTAGGCTAGGGCACCTCTAGGCTTAGGCTAGGACAACCCTAGGCTTAAGCTAAGGCTAGGGCTCCTCTAGCCTAACGCTAGGGCATCCCTAGGCTTCGGCTAGGGCACCCCTAAGCTTAGGCTAAGGCTAGGGCTCCCCTAGCCTAAGGCTAGGGAACCCCTAGGTTTAGGCTAGGGCGTCCCAAGGCTTAGGCTAAGGCTAGGGCACCCATAGCCTAAGGCTAGCGCACCCCTACGGTTAGGCTAGGGCACCCCTAGGCTTCGGCTAGGGCAGCCATAAGCTTAGGCTAAGGCTAGGGCTCCTCTAGCCTAAGGCCTTGGCACCCCTAGGCTTAGGCTAGGGCACCCCTAGGCTTAGGCTAGGGCAACTCTAGGCTTAGGCTTTGGCACCCCTAGGCTTAGGCTAGGGCACCCCTAGGATTAGGCTAGGGAACCCCTAGGCTTAGACTAAGGCTAAGGGACCCCTAGGCTTAGACTAAGGCTAAGGGACCCCTAGGCTTAGGCTAAGGCACCCGTAGGCTTAGGCTAGGGCACCCCTAGCCTAAGGCTAGGGCACCTCTAGGCTCAGGCTAGGGCACCCCTACACTTAGGCTAGGGCACCCATAGGCTTAGGCTAAGGCTAGGGATCCCCTAGCCTAAGGCTAGGGCACCCCTAGGCTTAGGCTAGGGCACCCCTAGGCTTAGGCTAGGGCACCCCTATCTTAGGCTTGGGCACCCCTAGGCTTAGGCTAAGGCTAGGGCTCCCCCAGCCTAAGGCTAGGGCACCCCTAGCCTAAGGCTAGGGCACCCCTAGGCTTAGGCTAGGGCACCCGTAGGCTTAGGCTAGGGCACCCCTAGGCTTAGGGTAAGGCTAGGGCTCCTCTAGCCTAACGCTAGGGCATCCATAGGCTTGGGCTAGGGCACCCCTAGGCTTAGGCTAGGGCACCCCTAGGCTTGGCTGGGGCACCCCTAGGCTTAGGCTAAGACTAGGGCTCCTCTAGCCTAACGCTAGGGCATCCCTAGGCTTGGGCTAGGGCACCCCTAGGCTTAGGCTAGGGCACCCCTAGGCTTAGGCTAGGGCACCCCAAGCCTTCGCTGAGGCGAGGTCTCCCCTATCCTAAGGCTAGGGTACACCTAGGCTTAGGCTAGGGCACCCCTAGACTTAGGCTAGGGCACCCCTAGGCTTAGGCTAAGGAAGGGCTCCTCTAGCCTAACGCTAGGGCATCCCAAGGCTTGGGCTAAGGCACCCCTAGGCTTAGGCTAGGGCACCCCTAGGCTTAGGCTAGGGCACCCCAAGCCTTCGCTGAGGCGAGGTCTCCCCTATCCTAAGGCTAGGGTACACCTAGGCTTAGGCTAGGGCACCCCTAGACTTAGGATAGGGCACCCCTAGGCTTAGGCTAGGGCACCCCTAGGCTTAGGCTAAGGAAGGGCTCCTCTAGCCTAACGCTAGGGCATCCCAAG
Organism: Tenrec ecaudatus; assembly: GCF_050624435.1. Lineage (NCBI taxonomy): Eukaryota > Metazoa > Chordata > Mammalia > Afrosoricida > Tenrecidae > Tenrec > Tenrec ecaudatus. The sequence continues at coordinate 672,795 of NW_027459504.1, forward strand.
GCTTGGGCTAAGGCACCCATAGGCTTAGGCTAGGGCACCCCTAGGCTTAGACTAAGGCTAGGGCTCCCCTAGCCTAAGGCTATGGCACCCTAAGCCTTAGGCTAGGGCACCCCTAGGCTTAGGAGAGGGCACCCCTAGGCTTAGGATAGGGCACCCCTAGGCTTAGGCTAGGGCACCCCTAGGCTTAGGCTAGGGCACCCCTAGGCTTAGGCTAGGGCACCCCTAGGCTTAAGGTAAGGCTATGGCTCCTCTACCCTAACGCTAGGGCATCCCTAGGCTTGGGCTAGGGCACCCCTAGGCTTAGGCTAGGGTACCCCAAGGCTTAGGCTAGTGCACCCCAAGGCTTCGGCTAAGGCGAGGACTCCCCTAGCCTAAGGCTAGGGTACACCTAGGGTTAGGCTAGGGCACCCCAAAACTTAGGCTAGGGCACCCCTAGGCTTAGGCTAGGGAACCCCTAGGCTTAGGCTAAGGCTAGGGCTCCTGTAGCCTAACGCTAGGGAATCCCTAGGCTTGGGCTAGGGCACCCCTAGGCTTAGTGTAGGGCACCCCTAGGCTTAGGGTAGGGCACCCCTAGGCTTAGGCTAAGGCTAGTGCTCCCCTAGCCTAAGGCTAGGGCACCACTAGGGTTAGACTAAGGCACCCCTAAGCTTAAGCTAAAGCTAGGGCTACTCTAGCCTAAGGCCTGGGCACCCCTAGGCTTAGGCTAGGGCACCCCTAGGTTTAGGCTAAGGCTAGGGGACCCCTAGGCTTAGGCTAAGACACCCCTAGGCTTAGGCTAGGACACCCCTAAGTTTAGGCTAGGGCACCCCTAGGCTTAGGCTAGGGCACCCCTAGGATAAGGCTACGGCACTTCTAGGCTCAGGCTAGGGTACCCCTAGGCTTAAGGTATGGCTAGGAGACCCCTAGGTTTAGGCTAGGGCACCCCAAGGCTTAGGCTAATGCTAGGGGACCCTTAGGCTTAGGCTAAAGCACCCCGAGGCTTGGGCTAGGGCACCCCTAGGCTTAGGCTAGGGCACTCCTAGGCTTAGACTAAGGCTAAGGGACCCCTAGGCTTAGGATAAGGCACCCCACACTTAGGCTAGGGCACCCATAGGCTTAGGCTAAGGCTAGGGATCCCCTAGCCTAAGGCTAGGGCACCCCTAGGCTTAGGCTATGGCACCCCTAGGCTTAGGCTAGGGCACCCCTATCATAGGCTAGGGCACCCCTATCCTTAGGCTAGGGCACCCCTAAGCTTAGGCTAGGGCACCCCTAGGCTTAGGATAGAGCACCCCTAGGCTTAGGCTAGGGCACCCCTAGGCTTAGGCTAGGGCAGCCCTAGGCTTATGCTAGGGCACCCCTAGGCTTAGGCTAAGGCTAGGGCTTCCCTAGCCTAAGGCTAGGGCACCCCTAGGCTTAGGCTAGGGTACCCGTAGGCTTAGGCTAGGGCACCCCTAGGCTTAGGTAGGGAACCCCTAGGCTTAGGTTAGGGCACCCTTATGCTTAGGCTAGGCACTCCTAGACTTAGGCTAGGGCACCACTAGGCTTTTGCTGGGGCACCCCTAGGCTTAGGCTAAGTCTAGGGCTCCTCTAGCCTATCGCTAGGGCATCCCTAGGCTTGGGCTAGGGCACCCCTAGGCTTAGGCTACGGCACCCCTAGGCTTAGGCTAGGGCACCCCAAGCCTTCGCTGAGGCGAGGTCTCCCCTAGCCTAAGGCTAGGGCACACCTAGGCTTAGGCTAAGGCACCCCTAGAGTTAGGCTAGGGCATCCCTAGGCTTAGGCTAGGGCACCCCTAGGCTTAGGCTAAGCTAGGGCTCCTCTAGCCTAACGCTAGGGCATCCCAAGGCTTGGGCTAAGGCACCCCTAGGCTTAGGCTAGGGCACCCCTAGGCTTAGACTAAGGCTAGGGCTCCCCTAGCCTAAGGCTCGGGCACCCCTAGCCTTAGGCTAGGGCACCCCTAGGCTTAGGATAGGGCACCCCTAGGCTAAGGATAGGGCACCCCTAGGCTTAGGCTAGGGAACCCCTGGGCTTAGGGTAAGGCTAGGGCTCCTCTAGCCTAACGCTAGGGCATCCATAGGCTTGGGCTAGGGCACCCCTAGGCTTAGGCTAAGGCTAGGGCTCCCCTAGCCTAAGGCTAGGGAACTCCTAGGTTTAGACTAGGGCGCCCCAAGGCCTAGGCTAAGGCTAGGGCTCCCCTAGCCTAAGGCTAGGGCACCCCTAGTCTTAGGCTAGGGAACCCCTAGGCTTAGGCTAGGGCACCCCTAGGCTTAGGCTTAGGCTAGGGCAACCTAGGCTTAGGCTAGGGCACCCCTAGGCTTAGGCTAAGGCTAGGGCTCCCCTAGCCTAAGGCTAGGGCACACCTAGGCTTAGGCAAGGGCACCCCTAGGCTTAGGCTAGGGCACCCCTAGGCTTAGGCTAGGGCACCCCTAGGCTTAGGCTAAGGCTAGTGCTCCCCTAGCCTAAGGCTAGGGCACCCCTAGGGTTAGTCTAAGGCACCCCTAAGCTTAAGCTAAAGCTAGGGCTACTCTAGCTTACGGCCTGGGCACCCCTAGGCTTAGGCTAGGGCACCCCTAGGCTTAGGCTAGGGCACCCCTAGGCTTAGGCTAGGGCACCCCTAGGCTTAGCCTAGGGCACCCCTAGGCTTAGGCTAAGGCTAGGGGACCCCTAGGCTTAGGCTATGGCATCCCTAGGCTTAGGCAAGGGCACCCTAGTCTTAGGTTAGGGCACCCTTAGGCTTAGGCTAGGGCACCCCTAGGCTTAGGTTAAGGCTAGGTCACCCCTAGGCTTAGTCTAAGGCACCCCTAGGCTTAGGCTAGGGCACTCCTAAGCTTAGGCTAGGGCACCCCTAGGCTGAGGCTAGGGAACCCCTAGGCTGAGGCTAGGGCACCCATAGGCTTAGGCTAAGGCTAGGGCTCCCCTAGCCTAAGGCTAGGGCAACCCTAGGCTTAGGCTAGGGCACCCCTATGCTTAAGCTAGGGCAGCCGTAGGCTTAGGCTAAGTCTAGGTCTCCCCTATCCTAAGGCTAGGGCACCCCTAGGCTTTGGCTAGGGCACTCCTAGGCTTAGGCTAGGGCACCACTAGGATTAGGCTAAGGCTAGGGCTCCCCTCGCCTAACACTAGGGCACCACTAGGCTTAGGCTAGGGACCCCTAGGCTTAGGCTAGGGCACCCCTAAGCTTAGGCGAGGGCACCCCATGTCTTAGTCTAGGGCACCCCTAGGCTTAGGCTAAGGCTAGGGCTCCACTGTACTAAGGCTAGGGCACCCCTAGGCTTAGGCTAGAGCACCCCTAGGCTTAGGCTAGGGCAACCGTATGCTTAGGCTAGGGCACCCCTAGGCTTAGGCTAGGGCACCCCTAGGCTTACGCTAGGGCCCCATAGGTTTAGGCTAGGGCCCCCTAGGTTTAGGCTAAGGCTAGGGCATCCCTAGGCGTAGGCTAGGGGACACCTAGGCTTAGGCTAGGGCACCCTTAGGCTTAGGCTAGGGCACCCCTAGGCTTAGGCTAAGGCTATGGCTCCTCTAGCCTAAGGCTAGGGTACCCCTAGGCTTAGGCTAGGACACCCCTAGACTTAGGCTAGGGCACCTCTAGGCTTAGGCTAGGACAACCCTAGGCTTAAGCTAAGGCTAGGGCTCCTCTAGCCTAACGCTAGGGCATCCCTAGGCTTCGGCTAGGGCACCCCTAAGCTTAGGCTAAGGCTAGGGCTCCCCTAGCCTAAGGCTAGGGAACCCCTAGGTTTAGGCTAGGGCGTCCCAAGGCTTAGGCTAAGGCTAGGGCACCCATAGCCTAAGGCTAGCGCACCCCTACGGTTAGGCTAGGGCACCCCTAGGCTTCGGCTAGGGCAGCCATAAGCTTAGGCTAAGGCTAGGGCTCCTCTAGCCTAAGGCCTTGGCACCCCTAGGCTTAGGCTAGGGCACCCCTAGACTTAGGCTAGGGCAACTCTAGGCTTAGGCTTTGGCACCCCTAGGCTTAGGCTAGGGCACCCCTAGGATTAGGCTAGGGAACCCCTAGGCTTAGACTAAGGCTAAGGGACCCCTAGGCTTAGACTAAGGCTAAGGGACCCCTAGGCTTAGGCTAAGGCACCCGTAGGCTTAGGCTAGGGCACCCCTAGCCTAAGGCTAGGGCACCTCTAGGCTCAGGCTAGGGCACCCCTACACTTAGGCTAGGGCACCCATAGGCTTAGGCTAAGGCTAGGGATCCCCTAGCCTAAGGCTAGGGCACCCCTAGGCTTAGGCTAGGGCACCCCTAGGCTTAGGCTAGGGCACCCCTATCTTAGGCTTGGGCACCCCTAGGCTTAGGCTAAGGCTAGGGCTCCCCCAGCCTAAGGCTAGGGCACCCCTAGCCTAAGGCTAGGGCACCCCTAGGCTTAGGCTAGGGCACCCGTAGGCTTAGGCTAGGGCACCCCTAGGCTTAGGGTAAGGCTAGGGCTCCTCTAGCCTAACGCTAGGGCATCCATAGGCTTGGGCTAGGGCACCCCTAGGCTTAGGCTAGGGCACCCCTAGGCTTGGCTGGGGCACCCCTAGGCTTAGGCTAAGACTAGGGCTCCTCTAGCCTAACGCTAGGGCATCCCTAGGCTTGGGCTAGGGCACCCCTAGGCTTAGGCTAGGGCACCCCTAGGCTTAGGCTAGGGCACCCCAAGCCTTCGCTGAGGCGAGGTCTCCCCTATCCTAAGGCTAGGGTACACCTAGGCTTAGGCTAGGGCACCCCTAAACTTAGGCTAGGGCACCCCTAGGCTTAGGCTAGGGCACCCCTAGGCTTAGGCTAAGGAAGGGCTCCTCTAGCCTAACGCTAGGGCATCCCAAGGCTTGGGCTAAGGAACACCTAGGCTTAGGCTAGGGCACCCCTAGGCTTAGGCTAGGGCACCCCAAGCCTTCGCTGAGGCGAGGTCTCCCCTATCCTAAGGCTAGGGTACACCTAGGCTTAGGCTAGGGCACCCCTAGACTTAGGATAGGGCACCCCTAGGCTTAGGCTAGGGCACCCCTAGGCTTAGGCTAAGGAAGGGCTCCTCTAGCCTAACGCTAGGGCATCCCAAGGCTTGGGCTAAGGCACCCATAGGCTTAGGCTAGGGCACCCCTAGGCTTAGACTAAGGCTAGGGCTCCCCTAGCCTAAGGCTATGGCACCCTAAGCCTTTAGCTAGGGCACCCCTAGGCTTAGGAGAGGGCACCCCTAGGCTTAGGATAGGGCACCCCTAGGCTTAGGCTAAGGCTAGGGCTCCTGTAGCCTAACGCTAGGGCATCCCTAGGCTTGGGCTAGGGCACCCCTCGGCTTAGTGTAGGGCACCCCTAGGCTTAGGGTAGGGCACCCCTAGGCTTAGGCTAAGGCTAGTGCTCCCCTAGCCTAAGGCTAGGGCACCACTAGGGTTAGACTAAGGCACCCCTAAGCTTAAGCTAAAGCTAGGGCTACTCTAGCCTAAGGCCTGGGCACCCCTAGGCTTAGGCTAGGGCACCCCTAGGTTTAGGCTAAGGCTAGGGGACCCCTAGGCTTAGGCTAAGACACCCCTAGGCTTAGGCTAGGACACCCCTAAGTTTAGGCTAGGGCACCCCTAGGCTTAGGCTAGGGCACCCCTAGGATAAGGCTACGGCACTTCTAGGCTCAGGCTAGGGTACCCCTAGGCTTAAGGTATGGCTAGGAGACCCCTAGGTTTAGGCTAGGGCACCCCAAGGCTTAGGCTAATGCTAGGGGACCCTTAGGCTTAGGCTAAGGCACCCCGAGGCTTAGGCTAGGGCACCCCTAGGCTTAGGCTAGGGCACTCCTAGGCTTAGACTAAGGCTAAGGGACCCCTAGGCTTAGGATAAGGCACCCCTACTCTTAGGCTAGGGCACCCATAGGCTTAGGCTAAGGCTAGGGATCCCCTAGCCTAAGGCTAGGGCACCCCTAGGCTTAGGCTAGGGCACCCCTAGGCTTAGGCTAGGGCACCCCTATCTTAGGCTAGGGCACCCCTAAGCTTAGGAGAGGGCACCCCTAGGCTTAGGATAGGGCACCCCTAGCCTTAGGCTAGGGCACCCCTAGGCTTAGGAGAGGGCACCCCTAGGCTTAGGATAGGGCACCCCTAGGCTTAGGCTAGGGCACCCCTAGGCTTAGGCTAAGGCTAGGGCTCACCTAGCCTAAGGCTAGGGCACCCCTAGGCTTAGGCTAGGGCAACCCTTGGCTTAGGGTAGGGCACCCCTAGGCTTAGGGTAGGGCACCCCTAGGCTTAGGCTAGGGCACGCCTAGGCTTAGGCTAGGGCACCCCTAGGCTTAGGTTAAGGCTAGGGCTCAGCTAGGCTAAGGCTTGGGCAACCCTAGGCTTAGGGTAGCGCACCCCTAGGCTTAGGCTAGGGCACACCTAGGCTTAGGCTAGGGCACCCCTAGGCTTAGGCTGGGGCACCCCTAGGCTTAGGCTAAGTCTAGGGCTCCTCTAGCCTAACGCTAGGGCATCCCTAGGCTTGGGCTAGGGCACCCCTAGGCTTAGGCTAGGGCACCCCAAGCCTTCGGCTGAGGCGAGGTCTCCCCTAGCCTAAGGCTAGGGTACACCTAGGCTTAGGCTAGGGCGCCCCTAGACTTAGGCTAGGGCACCCCTAAGCTTAGGCTAGGGCACCCCTAGGCTTAGGCTAAGCTAGCGCTCCTCTAACCTAACGCTACGGCATCCCTAGGCTTGGGCTAAGGTACCCATAGGCTTAGGCTAGGGCACCCCTAGGCTTAGACTAAGTCTAGGGTTCCACTAGCGTAAGGCTATGGCACCCCTAGCCTTAGGCTAGGGCACCCCTAGCCTTAGGCTAGGGCACCCCTAGGCTTAGGCTAGGGCACCCCTAGGCTTAGGCTAGGGCACCCCTAGGCTTAAGGTAAGGCTATGGCTCCTCTACCCTAACGCTAGGGCATCCCTAGGCTTGGGCTAGGGCACCCCTAGGCTTAGGCTAGGGTACCCCAAGGCTTAGGCTAGTGCACCCCAAGGCTTCGGCTAAGGCGAGGACTCCCCTAGCCTAAGGCTAGGGTACACCTAGGGTTAGGCTAGGGCAACCCAAAACTTAGGCTAGGGCACCCCTAGGCTTAGGCTAGGGAACCCCTAGGCTTAGGCTAAGGCTAGGGCTCCTGTAGCCTAACGCTAGGGCATCCCTAGGCTTGGGCTAGGGCACCCCTAGGATTAGACTAAGGCTAGGTGTCCCCTAGCCTAAGGCTAGGGCACCCCTAGCCTTAGGATAGGGCACCCCTAGGCTTAGGCTAGCTCACCCCTAGGCTTAGGCTAGGGAACCCCTAGGTTTAGGCTAGGGCGCCCAAGGCTTTGGCTAAGGCTAGGGCTCCCCTAGCCTAAGGCTAGGGGAACCCTAGGCTTAGGGTAGGGCACCCCTAGGCTTAGGCTAGGAAACCCGTAGGCTTAGGATAGGGCACCCCTAGGCTTAGGCTAGGGCACCCCTAGGATTAGGCTAAGGCTAGGGCTCCCCTAGCCTAAGACTAGGGCACCCCTAGGCTTAGGGTAGGGCAACCCTAGGCTTAGGCTAGAGCACCCCTAGGCTTAGGCTACGGCACCCAATGTCTTAGTCTAGGGCACCCCTAGGCTTAGGCTAAGGCTAGGGCTCCACTGTACTAAGGCTAGGGCACCCCTAGCCTTACGCTAGGGCACCCCTATGCTTAGGCTAGCGCAACCGTAGGCTTATGCTAGGGCACCCCTAGGCTTAGGCTAGGGCACCCGTAGGCTTAGGCTAGGGCCCCCTAGGTTTAGGCTAGGTCCCCCTAGGTTTAGGCTAAGGCTAGGGCATCCCTAGGCGTAGGCTAGGGGACCCCTAGGCTTAGGCTAGGGCACCCTTAGGCTTACGCTAGGGCACCCCTAGGCTTAGGCTAAGGCAATGGCTCCTCTAGCCTAAGGCTAGAGTACCCCTAGGCTTAGGCTAGGACACCCCTAGACTTAGGCTAGGGCACCTCTAGGCTTAGGCTAGGACACCCCTAGGCTTAGGCTAGGGCACCCCTAGGCTTAGGTTAAGGCTAGGGCTCAGCTAGGCTAAGGCTAGGGCAACCCTAGGCTTAGGGTAGCGCACCCCTAAGCTTAGGCTAGGGCACCCCTAGGCTTAGGCTAGGGCACCCCTAGGCTTAGGCTAAGGCTAGGGCTCCACTAGACTAAGGCTAGGGCACCTCTAGCCTTAGGCTAGGGCACCCCTAGGCTTAGGCAAGGGCATCTCTCGGCTTAGGCTAGGGAACCCCTAGGCTTAGGCTAGGGCACCCCTACGCTTAGGCTAAGGCTAGGGCTCCACTAGCCTAAGGCTAGGGCACCCCTAGGCTTAGATTAGGTCACCCCTAGGATTAGGCTAGAGCACCCCAAGGCTTAGGGTAGGGCACCCGTAGGCTTAGACTAGGGCACCCCTAGGCTTAGGATAAGGCTAGGGCTCCCCTAGCCTTAGGCTAGGACACCCCTACGCTTAGGCTAGGCACCCCTAGGCTTAGGCTAGGGCACCTCTAGGCTTAGGCTAGGGCACCCCTAGCCTTACGCTAGGGCACCCCTAAGCTTAGGCTAGGGCACCCCTAATCTTAGGCTAGGGCACCCCTAGGCTTAGGGTAAGGCTAGGGCTCCTCTAGCCTAACGCTAAGGCATCCATAGGCTTGGGCTAGGGCACCCCTAGGCTTAGGCTAGGGCACCCGAAGGCTTAGTCTAGGGCACCCAAAGGCTTCAGCTAAGGCGAGGACTCCCCTAAATTAAGGCTAGGGTACACCTAGGCTTAGGTTAGGGCACCCCAAGACTTAGGCTAGGGCACCCCTAGGCTTAGGCTAGGGCACCCTTAGGCTTTGGCTACGGCATCCCATGTCTTAGTCTAGGGCACCCCTAGGCTTAGGCTAAGGCTAGGGCTCCACTGTACTAAGGCTAGGGCACCCCTAGCCTTATGCTAGGGCACCCCTATGCTTAGGCTAGGGCAACCGTAGGCTTAGGATAGGGCACCCCTAGGCTTAGGCTAGGGCACCCCTAGGCTTAGGCTAAGGCCCCCTAGGTTTAGGCTAGGGCCCCCTAGGTTTAGGCTAAGGCTAGGGCACCCCTAGGCTTAGGCTAGGGCACCCCTTGGCTATGGCTAGGGCACCCCTAGGCTTAGGCTAGGGCACCCCTAGGCTTAGGCTAGGGCACCCGTAGGCTTAGGCTAGGGCACCCCTAGGCTTAGGTAGGGAACCCCTAGGATTAGTTTAGGGCACCCTTATGCTTAGGCTACGTTCTCCTAGACTTAGGCTAGGGCACCCCTAGGCTTAGGCTGGGGCACCCCTAGGCTTAGGCTAAGTCTAGGGCTCCTCTAGCCTAACGCTAGGGCATCCCTAGGCTTGGGCTAGGGCACCCCTAGGCTTAGGCTAGGGCACCCCAAACCTTCGGCTGAGGCGAAGTCTCCCCTAGCCTAAGGCTAGTGTACACCTAGGCTTAGACTAGGGCACCCCTAGACTTAGGCTAGGGCACCCCTAAGCTTAGGCTAGGGCACCCCTAGGCTTAGGCTAAGCTAGGGCTCCTCTAGCCTAACGCTAGGGCATCCCTAGACTTGGGCTAAGGTACCCATAGGCTTAGGCTAGGGCACCCCTAGGCTTAGACTAAGGCTAGGGTTCCACTAGCCTAAGGCTAGGGCACCCCTAGCCTTAGGCTAGGGCACCCCTAGGCTTAGGCTAGGGCACCCCTAGGCTTAGGCTAGGGCACCCCTAGGCTTAAGGTAAGGCTATGGCTCCTCTAGCCTAATGCTAGGGCATCCCTAGGCTTGGGCTAGGGCGCCCCTAGGCTTAGGCTAGTGCACCCCAAGGCTTCGGCTAAGGCGAGGACTCCCCTAGCCTAATGCTAGTGTACACCTAGGCTTAGGCTAGGGCACCCCAAGACTTAGGCTACGGCACCACTAGGCTTAGGCTAGGGAACCCCTAGGCTTAGGCTAAGGCTAGGGCTCCTGTAGCCTAACGCTAGGGCATCCCTAGGCTTGGGCTAGGCCACCCATAGGATTAGACTAAGGCTAGGTGTCCCCTAGCCTAAGGCTAGGGCACCACTAGCCTTAGGATAGGGCACCCCTAGGCTTAGGCTAGCTCACCCCTAGGATTAGGCTAGGGAACCCCTAGGTTTAGGCTAGGGCGCCCAAGTCTTTGGCTAAGGCTAGGGCTCCCCTAGCCTAAGGCTAGGGGAACCCTAGGCTTAGTGTAGGACACCCCTAGGCTTAGGCTAGGAAACCCGTAAGCTTAGTATAGGGCACCCCTAGGCTTAGGCTAGGGCATCCCTAGGCTTAGGCTAAGGCTAGGGCTCCCCTAGCCTAAGACTAGGGCACCCCGAGGCTTAGGGTAGGGCAACCCTAGGCTTAGGCTAGGGCACCCCTAGGCTTAGGCTACGGCACCCAATGTCTTAGTCTAGGGCACCCCTAGGCTTAGGCTAAGGCTAGGGCTCCACTGTACTAAGGCTAGGGTACCCCTAGCCTTACGCTAGGGCACCCCTATGCTTAGGCTAGGGCAACCGTAGGCTTAGGCTAGGGCACCCCTAGGTTTAGGCTAGGGCACCCCTAGGCTTAGGCTAGGGCCCCCTAGGTTTAGGCTAGGGCCCCCTAGGTTTAGGCTAAGGCTAGGGCATCCCTAGGCGTAGGCTAGGGGACCCCTAGGCTTAGGCTAGGGCACCCTTAGGCTTACGCTAGGGCACCCCTAGGCTTAGGCTAAGGCTATGGCTCCTCTAGCCTAAGGCTAGAGTACCCATAGGCTTAGGCTAGGACACCCCTAGACTTAGGCTAGGGCACCTCTAGGCTTAGGCTAGGACACCCCTAGGCTTAAGCTAAGGCTAGGGCTCCTCTAGCCTAACGCTAGGGCATCCCTAGGCTTCGGCTAGGGCACCCCTTAGCTTAGGCTAAGGCTAGGGCTCCCCTAGACTAAAGCTAGGGAACCCCTAGGTTTAGGCTAGGGCGCCCCAAGGCTTAGGCTAAGGCTAGGGCCCCCCTAGCCTAAGACTAGGGCCCCCCTAGGCTTAGGGTAGGGCAACCCTAGGCTTAGGCTAGGGCACCCCTAGGCTTAGGCTACGGCACCCAATGTCTTAGTCTACGGCACCCCTAGGCTTAGGCTAAGGCTAGGGCTCCACTGTACTAAGGCTAGGGCACCCCTAGCCTTACGCTAGGGCACCCCTATATTTAGGCTAGGGCAACCGTAGGCTTATGCTAGGGCACCCCTAGGCTTAGGCTAGGGCACCCCTAGGCTTAGGGTAGGGCACCCCTAGGCTTAGGCTAGGGCACGCCTAGGCTTAGGCTAGGGCACCCCTAGGCTTAGGCTAAGGCTAGTGCTCCCCTAGCCTAAGGTTAGGGCACCCCTAGAGTTATACTAAGGCACCCGTAAGCTTAAGCTAAAGCTAGGGCTACTCTAGCCTAAGGCCTGGGCACCCCTAGGCTTAGGCTAGGGCACCCCTAGGCTTAGGCTAGGGCACCCCTAGGCTTAGGCTAAGGCTTGGGGACCCCTAGGCTTAGGCTACGGCATCCCTAGGCTTAGGCAAGGGCACCCTAGTCTTAGGTTAGGGCACCCTTAGGCTTAGACTAGGGCACCCCTAGGCTTAGGTTAAGGCTAGGTCACCCCTAGGCTTAGTGTAAGGCACCCCTAGGCTTAGGCTAGGGCACTCCTAAGCTTAGGTTAGGGCACCCCTAGGCTGAGGCTAGGGAACCCCTAGGCTGAGGCTAGGGCACCCATAGGCTTAGGCTAAGGCTAGGGCTCCCCTAGCCTAAGGCTAGGGCACCCCTAGGCTTAGGCTAGGGCACCCCTATGCTTAAGCTAGGGCAGCCGTAGGCTTAGGCTAAGGCTAGGTCTCCCCTATCCTAAGGCTAGGGCACCCCTAGGCTTTGGCTAGGGCACTCCTAGGCTTAGGCTAGGGCACCCTTAGGATTAGGCTAAGGCTAGGTCTCCCCTATCCTAAGGCTAGGGCACCCCTAAGCTTTGGCTAGGGCACTCCTAGGCTTAGTCTAGGGCACCCCTAGGATTAGGCTAAGGCTAGGGCTCCCCTCGCCTAACACTAGGGCACCCCTAGGCTTAGGCTAGGGACCCCTAGGCTTAGGCTAGGGCACCCCTAAGCTTAGGCTAGGGCACCCCTAGTCTTAGGCTAGGGCACTCCTAGGCTTAGGCTAAGGGTAGCGCTCCCCTAGCCTAAGGCTAGGGCACCACTAGGCTTAGGCTAGGGTCCCCTTAGGCTTAGGCTAGGGCACCCCTAAGCTTAGGCTAGGGCACCCCTAGGCTTAGGATAGGGCACCCCTAGCCTTAGGCTAGGGCATCCCTAGGCTTAGGCTAGAGGACCCATAGGCTTAGGCTAGAGCACCCATAGGCTTAGGCTAAGGATAGTGCTCCCCTAGCCTAATGCTAGTGCACCCCTAGGGTTAGCCTAGGGCACCCCTAGGCTTAGGCTAGGGCAGCCCTAGGCTTAGGTTAAAGCTAGGGCTCGCCTAGCCTAAGGCTAGGGCACCCCTAGGCTTAGGCTAGAGCACCTGTAGGCTTAGGCAAGGGCACCCCTAGGCTTAGGCTAAGGCTAGGGCTCCCCTAGCCTAAGGCTAGGGCACCCCTAGGCTCAGGCTAGGGCATCCCTAGGCTTAGGCTACGGCACCCCTAGGCTTAGGCTAAGGCTAGGGCTCCCCAAGCCTAAGGCGAGTGCACCCGTAGGCTGAGGCTAGGGCACCCCTAGGCTTAGGTTAGGGAACCCCTAGGCTTAGGCTAGGGCACCCTTAGGCTTGGACTAAGGCTACGGCTCCCCTAACCTCAGACTAGGGCACCCCTTGACTCAGGCTATGGCACCCCTAGGCTTAGGCTAGGGCAATCCTAGGCTAGACTAAAGCTAGGGCTCCCATAGCCTCAGGCTAGGGCACCCGTAGGCTCAGGCTACGGCACCGTTAGGCTCAGGCTAGGGCACCCCTAGGCTCAGGCTAGGGCACCCCTAGGCTTAGGCTAGGGCACCCCTAATCTTAGGCTAGGGCACCCCTAGGCGAAGGTTAAGGCTAGGGCTCCCCTATCCCAAGGCTAGGGCACCCCTAGGCTTAGGCTAGGGCAACCCTTGGCTTAGGCTCGGGCACCCATAAGCTTAGGCTAAGGCTAGGGCTCCCCTAGCCTATGGCTAGGGCACCCCTAGGCTTAGGCTAAGGCACCCCTAGGCTTAGGCTAGGGCACCCCTAAGTTTAGGCTAGGGCACCCCTAGGCTTAGGCTAAAGCTAGGGCTCCCCTAGGCTTAGGCTAGGGCACCCCTACGCTAAGGCTACGGCACCCCTAGGCTCGGGCTAGGGTACCCCTAGGCTTAAGGTATGGCTAGGAGACCCCTAGGTTTAGGCGAGGGCACCCCAAGGCTTAGGCTAATGCTACGGGACCCCTAGGCTTAGGCTAAGGCACCCCGAGGCTTAGGCTTGGGCACCCCTAGGCTTAGGCTAGGGCACCCCTAGGCTTAGACTAAGGCTAAGGGACCCCTAGGCTTAGGCTAAGGCACCCCTAGGCTTAGGCTAGGGCACCCCTAGCCTAAGGCTAGGGCACCCCTAGGCTCAGGCTAGGGCACCCCTACACTTAGGCTAGGGCACCCATAGGCTTAGGCTAAGGCTAGGGATCACCTAGCCTAAGGCTAGGGCACCCCTAGGCTTAGGCTAGGGCACCCCTAGGCTTAGGCTAGGGCACCCTTATCTTAGGCTAGGGGACCCCTAGGCTTAGGCTAAGGCTAGGGCACCCCTAGCCTTAGGCTAGGGCACCCCTAAGCTTAGGCTAGGGCACCCCTAGGCTTAGGATAGAGCACCCCTAGTCTTAGGCTAGGGCACCCCTAGGCTTAGGCTAGGGCAGCCCTAGGCTTATGCTAGGGCACCCCTAGGCTTAGGCTAAGGCTAGGGCTTCCTTAGCCTAAGGCTAGGGCACCCCTAGGCTTAGGCTAGGGCACCCGTAGGCTTGGGCTAGGGCACCCCTAGGCTTAGGTAGGGAACCTCTAGGCTTAGGTTAGGGAACCCTTATGCTTAGGCTAGGCACTCCTAGACTTAGGCTAGGGCACCCCTAGGCTTTGGCTGGGGCACCCCTATGCTTAGGCTAAGTCTAGGGCTCCTCTAGCCTAACGCTAGGTCATCCCTAGGCTTGGGCTAGGGCACCCCTAGGCTTAGGCTAGGGCACCCCTAGGCTCAGGCTAGGGCACCCCAAGCCTTCGGCTGAGGCGAGGTCTCCCCTAGCCTAAGGCTAGGGTACTCCTAGGCTTAGGCTAGGGCACCCCTAGACTTAGGCTAGGGCACCCCTAGGCTTAGGCTAGGGCACCCCTAGGCTTAGGCTAAGCTAGGGCTCCTCTAGCCTAACGCTAGGGCATCCCTAGGCTTGGGCTAAGGCACCCCTAGGCTTAGGCTAGGGCACCCCTAGGCTTAGACTAAGGCTAGGGCTCCCCTAGCCTAAGGCTAGGGCACCCCTAGCCTTAGGCTAGGGCACCCCTAGGCTTAGGCTAGGGCACCCCTAGGCTTAGCATAGGGCACCCCTAGGCTTAGGCTAGGGCACCCCTAGGCTTAGGCTAGGGCACCCGAAGGCTTAGTCTAGGGCACCCAAAGGCTTCAGCTAAGGCGAGGACTCCCCTAAACTAAGGCTAGGGTACACCTAGGCTTAGGTTACGGCACCCCAAGACTTAGGCTAGGGCACACCTAGGCTTAGGCTAGGGCACCCTTAGGCTTAGGCTACGGCATCCCATGTCTTAGTCTAGGGCACCCCTAGGCTTAGGCTAAGGCTAGGGCTCCACTGTACTAAGGCTAGGGCACCCCTAGCCTTACGCTAGGTCACCCCTAGGCTTAGGCTAGGGCAACCGTAGGCTTAGGCTAGGGCACCCCTAGGCTTAGGCTAGGGCAACCCTAGGCTTAGGCTAGGGCCCCCTAGGTTTAGGCTAGGGCCCCCTAGGTTTAGGCAAAGGCTAGGGCATCACTAGGCGTAGGCTAGGGGACCCCTAGGCTTAGGCTAGGGCACCCTTTGGCTTAGGCTAGGGCACCCCTAGGCTTAGGCTAAGGCTACGGCTCCTCTAGCCTAAGGCTAGGGTACCCCTAGGCTTAGGCTAGGACACCCCTAGACATAGGCTAGGGCACCTCTAGGCTTAGGCTAGGACACCCCTAGGCTTAAGCTAAGGCTAGGGCTCCTCTAGCCTAACGCTAGGGCATCCCTAGGCTTCGGCTAGGGCACCCCTAAGCTTAGGCTAAGGCTAGGGCTCCCCTAGCCTAAGGCTAGGGAACCCCATGGTTTAGGCTAGGGCGCCCCAAAGCTTAGGCTAAGGCTAGGGCTCCCCTAGCCTAAGGCTAGCGCACCGCTACGGTTAGGCTAGGGCACCCCTAGGCTTCGGCTAGGGCAGCCATAGGCTTAGGCTAAGGCTAGGGCTACTCTAGCCTAAGGCCTGGGCACCCCTAGGCTTAGGCTAGGGCACCCCTAGGCTTAGGCTAGGGCAACCCTAGGCTTAGGCTAGGGCACCCCTAGGCTTAGGCTAGGGCACCCCTAGGCTTAGGCTAGTGCACCCCTAGGCTTACTCTTAGGCTAGGGCTCAACTAGCCTAAGGTTAGGGCAAGCCGAGGCTTAGGCTAGGGCACCCCTAGGCTTAGGGTAGGGCACCCCTAGGCTTAGGGTAGGGCACCCCTAGACTTAGGCTAGGGCACGCCTATGCTTAGGCTAGGGCACCCCTAGGCTTAGGCTAGTGCTCCCCTAGCCTAAGGCTAGGGCACCACTAGGGTTAGACTAAGGCACCCCTAAGCTTAAGCTAAAGCTAGGGCTACTCTAGCCTAAGGCCTGGGCACCCCTAGGCTTAGGCTAGGGCACCCCTAGGTTTAGGCTAAGGCTAGGGGACCCCTAGGCTTAGGCTAAGACACCCCTAGGCTTAGGCTAGGACACCCCTAAGTTTAGGCTAGGGCACCCCTAGGCTTAGGCTAGGGCACCCCTAGGATAAGGCTACGGCACTTCTAGGCTCAGGCTAGGGTACCCCTAGGCTTAAGGTATGGCTAGGAGACCCCTAGGTTTAGGCTAGGGCACCCCAAGGCTTAGGCTAATGCTAGGGGACCCTTAGGCTTAGGCTAAGGCACCCCGAGGCTTAGGCTAGGGCACCCCTAGGCTTAGGCTAGGGCACTCCTAGGCTTAGACTAAGGCTAAGGGACCCCTAGGCTTAGGATAAGGCACCCCTACACTTAGGCTAGGGCACCCATAGGCTTAGGCTAAGGCTAGGGATCCCCTAGCCTAAGGCTAGGGCACCCCTAGGCTTAGGCTAGGGCACCCCTAGGCTTAGGCTAGGGCACCCCTATCTTAGGCTAGGGCACCCCTAAGCTTAGGCTAGGGCACCCCTAGGCTTAGGATAGAGCACCCCTAGGCTTAAGCTAGGGCACCCCTAGGCTTAGGCTAGGGCAGCCCTAGGCTTATGCTAGGGCACCCATAGGCTTAGGCTAAGGCTAGGGCTTCCCTAGCCTAAGGCTAGGGAACCCCTAGGTTTAGGCTAGGGCGCCCCAAGGCCTAGGCTAAGGCTAGGGCTCCCGTAGCCTAAGGCTAGGGCACCCATAGTCTTAAGCTAGGGAACCCCTAGGCTTAGGCTAGGGCACCCCTAGGCTTAGGCTTAGGCTAGGGCACCCCTAGGCTTAGGCTAGGGCACCCCTAGGCTTAGGCTTAGGCTAGGGCTCCCCTAGCCTAAGGCTAGGGCACACCTAGGCTTAGGCAAGGGCACCCCTAGGCTTAGGCTAGGGCACCCCTAGGCTTAGGCTAGGGCACCCCTAGGCTTAGGCTAAGGCTAGTGCTCCCCTAGCCTAAGGCTAGGGCACCCCTAGGGTTAGACTAAGGCACCCCTAAGCTTAAGCTAAAGCTAGGGCTACTCTAGCCTAAGGCCTGGGCACCCCTAGGCTTAGGCTAGGGCACCCCTAGGCTTAGGCTAGGGCACCCCTAGGCTTAGGCTAGGGCACCCCTAGGCTTAGCCTAGGGCACCCCTAGGCTTAGGCTAAGGCTAGGGGACCCCTAGGCTTAGGCTACGGCATCCCTAGGCTTAGGCAAGGGCACCCTAGTCTTAGGTTAGGGCACCCTTAGGCTTTGGCTACGGCACCCCTAGGCTTAGGTTTAGGCTAGGTCACCCCTAGGCTTAGTCTAAGGCACCCCTAGGCTTAGGCTAGGGCACTCCTAAGCTTAGGCTAGGGCACCCCTAGGCTGAGGCTAGGGAACCCCTAGGCTGAGGCTAGGGCACCCATAGGTTAACGCTAAGGCTAGGGCACCCCTAGCCTAAGGCTAGGGCAACCCTAGGCTTAGGCTAGGGCACCCCTATGCTTAAGCTAGGGCAGCCGTAGGCTTAGGCTAAGTCTAGGTCTCCCCTATCCTAAGGCTAGGGCACCCCTAGGCTTTGGCTAGGGCACTCCTAGGCTTAGGCTAGGGCACCACTAGGATTAGGCTAAGGCTAGGGCTCCCCTCGCCTAACACTAGGGCACCACTAGGATTAGGCTAGCGACCCCTAGGCTTAGGCTAGGGCAACCCTAAGCTTAGGCTAGGGCACCCCATGTCTTAGTCTAGGGCACCCCTAGGCTTAGGCTAAGGCTAGGGCTCCACTGTACTAAGGCTAGGGCACCCCTAGGCTTAAGCTAGAGCACCCCTAGGCTTAGGCTAGGGCAACCGTATGCTTAGGCTAGGGCACCCCTAGGCTTAGGCTAGGGCACCCCTAGGCTTACGCTAGGGCCCCATAGCTTTAGGCTAGGGCCCTCTAGGTTTAGGCTAAGGCTAGGGCATCCCTAGGCGTAGGCTAGGGGACCCCTAGGCTTAGGCTAGGGCACCCTTAGGCTTAGGCTAGGGCACCCCTAGGCTTAGGCTAAGGCTATGGCTCCTCTAGCCTAAGGCTAGGGTACCACTAGGCTTAGGCTAGGACACCCCTAGACTTAGGCTAGGGCACCTCTAGGCTTAGGCTAGGACACCCCTAGGCTTAAGCTAAGGCTAGGGCTCCTCTAGCCTAACGCTAGGGCATCCCTAGGCTTCGGCTAGAGCACCCCTAAGCTTAGGCTAAGGCTAGGGCTCCCCTAACCTAAGGCTAGGGAACCCCTAGGTTTAGGCTAGGGCGCCCCAAGGCTTAGGCTAAGGCTAGGGCTCCTCTAGCCTAAGGCCTTGGCACCCCTAGGCTTAGGCTAGGGCACCCCTAGGCTTAGTCTAGGGCAACCCTAGGCTTAGGCTTTGGCACCCCTAGGCTTAGGCTAGGGCACCCCTAGGCTTAGGCTAGGGCACCCCTAGGCTTAGACTAAGGCTAAGGGACCCCTAGGCTTAGGCTAAGGCACCCCTAGGCTTAGGCTAGGGCACCCCTAGCCTAAGGCTAGGTCACCCCTAGGCTCAGGCTAGGGCACCCCTACACTTAGGCTAGGGCACCCATAGGCTTAGGCTAAGGCTAGGGATCCCCTAGCCTAAGGCTAAGGCACCCCTAGGCTTAGGCTAGGGCACCCCTAGGCTTAGGCTAGGGCACCCCTATCTTAGGCTTGGGCACCCCTAGGCTTAGGCTAAGGCTAGGGCTCCCCCAGCCTAAGGCTAGGGCACCCCTAGCCTAAGGCTACGGCACCCCTAGCCTTAGGCTAGGGCACCCCTAAGCTTAGGCTAGGGCACCCTTAGGCTTAGGATAGAGCACCCCTAGGCTTAGGCTAGGGCACCCCTAGGCTTAGGCTAGGGCAGCCTTAGGCTTATGCTAGGGCACCCCTAGACTTAGGCTAAGGCTAGGGCTTAACTAGCCTAAGGCTAGGGCACCCCTAGGCTTAGGCTAGGGCACCCGTAGGCTTAGGCTAGGGCACCCCTAGGCTTAGGGTAAGGCTAGGGCTCCTCTAGCCTAACGCTAGGGCATCCATAGGCTTGGGCTAGGGCACCCCTAGGCTTAGGCTAGGGCACCCCTAGGCTTGGCTGGGGCAACCCTAGGCTTAGGCTAAGACTAGGGCTCCTCTAGTCTAACGCTAGGGCATCCCTAGGCTTGGGCTAGGGCACCCCTAGGCTTAGGCTAGGGCACCCCTAGGCTTAGGCTAGGGCACCCCAAGCCTTCGCTGAGGCGAGGTCTCCCCTATCCTAAGGCTAGGGTACACCTAGGCTTAGGCTAGGGCCCCCCTAGACTTAGGCTAGGGCACCCCTAGGCTTAGGCTAGGGCACCCCTAGGCTTAGGCTAAGGCTAGGGGACCCTTAGGCTTAGGCTAGGGCACCCCTAAGCTTAGGGTAAGGCTAGGGCTCCACTAGACTAAGGCTAGGGCACCCCTAGCCTTAGCCTAGGGCACTCCAAGGCTTAGGCTAGCTCACCTCTAGGCTTAGGCTAGGGAACCCCTAGGTTTAGGCTAGGGCGCCCCATGGCTTTGGCTAAGGCTAGGGCTACCCTAGCCTAAGGCTAGGGGAACCCTAGGCTTAGGGTAGGGCACCCCTAGGCTTAGGCTAGGAAACCCGTAGGCTTAGGCTAGGGCACCCCTAGGCTTAGGCTAGTGCACCCCTAGGCTTAGGCTAAGGCTAGGGCTCCCCTAGCCTAAGACTAGGGCACCCCTAGGCTTAGGGTAGGGCAATCCTAGGCTTAGGCTAGGGCACCCCAAGGCTTAGGCTACGGCACCCCATGTCTTAGTCTAGGGCACCCCTAGGCTTAGGCTATGGCTAGTGCTCCACTGTACTAAGGCTAGGGCACCCCTAGCCTTACGCTAGGGCACCCCTAGGCTTAGGCTAGGGCAACCGTAGGCTTAGGCTAGGGCACACCTAGGCTTAGGCTAGGGCACCCCTAGGCTGAGGCTAGGGCCCCCTAGATTTAGGCTAAGGCTAGGGCATACCTAGGATTAGGCTTGGGGACCCCTAGGCTTAGGCTAGGGCACCCTTAGGCTTAGGCTAGGGCACCCCTAGGCTTAGGCTAAGGCTATGGCTCCTCTAGCCTAAGGCTAGGGTACCCCTAGGCTTACGCTAGGACACCCCTAGACTTAGGCTAGGGCACCTCTAGGCTTAGGCTAGGACACCCCTAGGCTTAGGCTAAGGCTAGGGCTCCCCTAGCCTAACGCCAGGGCATCCCTAGGCTTCGGCTAGGGCACCCCTAAGCTTAGGCTAAGGCTAGGGAACCCCTAGGTTTAGGCTAGGACGCCCCAAGGCCTAGGCTAAGGCTAGGGCTCCCCTAGCCTAAGGCTAGGGCACCCCTAGGCTTAGGCTAGGGCACCCCTAGGCTTAGGCTAGGGCACCCCTAAGCTTAGGCTAGGACAACCGTAGGCTTAGGCTAGGGCACCCCTAGGCTTAGGCTAGGGCACCACTAGGCTTAGGCTAAGGCTAGGGCTCCGCTAGCCTAAGGCTAAGGCACCCCTAGGCTTAGGCAAGGGCACCCCTAGGCTTAGGCAAGGGCACCCCTAGGCTTAGGATAGGGCACCCCTAGGCTTAGGATAGGGCACCCCTAGGCTTAGGATAGGGCACCCCTAGACTTAGGATAGGGCACCCGTAGGATTGGGCTAGGGCACCCCTAGGCTTAGGCTAGGGCACTCTGAGGCTTAGGCTAGGGCACCCCTATCTTAGGCTATGGCACCCCTAGGCTTAGGCTAAGGCGAGGGTTGCCCTAGCCTAAGGCGAGGGCACCCCTAGCCTTAGGCTAGGGCACCCCAAATCTTAGGCTAGGGCACCCCTAGGCTTAGGATAGAGCACCCCAAGGCTTGGGCTAGGGCACCCCTAGGCTTAGGCTAGGGCACCCCTAGGCTTAGGCTAGGACAACCGTAGGCTTACGCTAGGGCACCCCTAGGCTTAGGCTAGGGCACCCTTGGCTTAGGCTAAGGCTAGGGGACCCCTAGGTTTAGGCTAGGACGCCCCAAGGCCTAGGCTAAGGCTAGGGCTCCCCTAGCCTAAGGCTAGGGCACCCCTAGGCTTAGGCTAGGGCACCCCTAGGCTTAGGCTAGGACAACCGTAGGCTTAGGCTAGGGCACCCCTAGGCTTAGGCTAGGGCACCCCTAGGCTTAGGCTAAAGCTAGGGCTCCGCTAGCCTAAGGCTAGGGCACCCCTAGGCTTAGGCAAGGGCACCCCTAGGCTTAGGCAAGGGCACCCCTAGGCTTAGGATAGGGCACCCCTAGGCTTAGGATAGGGCACCCTTAGGATTAGGATAGGGCACCCCTAGGCTTGGGCTAGGGCACCCCTAGGCTTAGGCTAGGGCACCCCGAGGCTTAGGCTAGGGCACCCCGAGGCTTAGGCTAGGGCACCCCTTCCTTAGGCTATGGCACCCCTAGGCTTAGGCTAAGTCTAGGGCTCCCCTAGCCTAAGGAGAGGGCACCCCTAGCCTTAGGCTAGGGCACCCGTAGGCTTAGGCTAGGGCACCCCTAGGCTTAGGATTGGACACCCCTAGACTAGGGCTAGGGCAGCCCTAGGCTTATGCTAGGGCACCCCTAGGCTTAGGCTAAAGCTAGGGATTCCCTAGCCTAAGGCTAGGGCACCTCTAGGCTTAGGCTAGGGCACCCGTAGGCTTAGGCTAGGGCACTGCTAGGCTTAGGTAGGGAACCCCTAGGCTTAGGTTAGGGCACCCTTATGCTTAGGCTAGGCACCCCTAGAATTAGGCTAGGCCACCCCGAGGCTTAGGCTAGGGCACCCCTAGGCTTAGACAAAGGCTAGGGCTCCCCTAGCCTAAGGCTGGGGCACCCCTAGCCTTGGGCTAGGGCACCCCTAGGCTTAGGCTAGGGCACCCCTAGGCTTAGGCTAGGGCACCCCTAGTCTTAGGGTAAGGCTAGGGCTCCTCTAGCCAAACGCTAGGGCATCCCTATGCTTGGCCTAGGGCACCCCTAGGCTTAGGCTAGAGCACCCCTAGGCTTAGGCTAAGGCTAGGGCTCCTCTAGCCTAACGCTAGGGCATCCCTAGGCTTGGGCTAGGGTACCCCTAGGCTTAGACTAAGACTAGGGCTCCCCTAGCCTTAGGATAGGGCACCCCTAGGCTTAGGCTAAGGCTAGGGCTCCACTAGACTAAGGCTAGGGCCCCCTAGCCTTAGCCTAGGGCACCCCTAGGCTTAGGCTAGCTCACCTCTAGGCTTAGGCTAGGGAACCCCTAGGTTTAGGCTAGGGTGCCCCGTGACTTTGGCTAAGGCTAGGGCTCCCCTATCCTAAGGCTAGGGGAACCCTAGGCTTAGGGTAGGGCACCCCTAGGCTTAGGCTAGGAATCCAGTAGGCTTAGGCTAGGGCACCCCTAGGCTTAGGCTAGGGCACCTCTAGGCTTAGGCTAAGGCTAGGGCCCCCCTAGCCTAAGACTAGGGCACCCCTAGGCTTAGGGTAGGGCAACCCTAGGCTTAGGCTAGGGCACCCCTAGGCTTAGGCTACGGCACCCCATGTCTTAGTCTAGGGCACCCCTAGGCTTAGGCTTAGGCTAAGGCTAGGGCTCCACTGTACTAAGGCTAGGGCACCCCTAGCCTTACGCTAAGGCACCGATAGGCTTAGGTTAGGGAACCCCTAGGCTGAGGCTAGGGCCCCCTAGGTTTATGCTAAGGCTATGGCATCCCTAGGCTTAGGCTAGGGGACCCCTAGGTTTAGGCTAGGGCACCCTAAGGCTTAGGCTAGGGCACCCCTAGGCTTAGGCTAAGGCTATGGCTCCTCTAGCCTAAGGCTAGGGTACCCCTAGGATTAGGTTAGGACACACCTAGACTTAGGCTAGGGCACCTCTAGGCTTAGGCGAGGACACCCCTAGGCTTAGGCTAAGGCTAGGGCTCCTCTAGCCTAACGCTAGGGTATCCCTAGGCTTCGGCTAGGGCACCCCTAAGCTTAGGCTAAGGCTAGGGCTCCCCTAGCCTAAGGCTAGGGCACCCCTAGGGTTAGACTAAGGCACCCCTAAGCTTAAGCTAAAGCTAGGGCTACTCTAGCCTAAGGCCTGGGCACCCCTAGGCTTAGGCTAGGGCCCCCTAGGTTTAGGCTAAGGCTAGGGCATCCCTAGGCGTAGGCTAGGGGACCCCTAGGCTTAGGCTAGGGCACCCTTAGGCT
The DNA here is from genome assembly GCF_050624435.1 of Tenrec ecaudatus. Classification (NCBI taxonomy): domain Eukaryota; kingdom Metazoa; phylum Chordata; class Mammalia; order Afrosoricida; family Tenrecidae; genus Tenrec; species Tenrec ecaudatus. The sequence continues at coordinate 695,591 of NW_027459504.1, forward strand.
TAGGCTAGGGCACCCCTAGGCTTAGGCTAAGGCTATGGCTCCTCTTGCCTAAGGCTAGGGTACCCCTAGGCTTAAGCTAGGACACCCCTAGACTTAGGCTATGGCACCTATAGGCTTAGGCTAGGACACCCCTAGGCTTAAGCTAAGGCTAGGGCTCCTCTAGCCTAACGCTAGGGCATCCCTAGGCTTCGGCTAGGGCACCCCTAAGCTTAGGCTAAGGCTAGGGCTCCACTAGCCTAAAGCTAGGGAACCCCTAGGTTTAGGCTAGGGCGCCCCAAGGCTTAGGCTAAGGCTAGGGCTCCCCTAGCCTAAGGCTAGCGCACCCCTATGGTTAGGCTAGGGCACCCCTAGGCTTCGGCTAGGGCAGCCATAGTCTTAGGCTAGGGCACCCCTAGGCTTAGGCTAGGGCACCCCTAGGCTTAGGCTAGTGCACCCCTAGGCTTAGGCTTAGGCTAGGGCTCAACTAGCCTAAGGCTAGGGCAAGCCTAGGCTTAGGCTAGGGCACCCCTAGACTTAGGGTACGGCACCACTAGGCTTAGGGTAGGGCACCCCTAGGCTTAGGCTAGGGCACGCCTAGGCTTAGGCTAGGGCACCCCTAGGCTTAGGCTAAGGCTAGTGCTCCGCTAGCCTAAGGCTAGGGCACCCCTAGGGTTAGACTAAGGCACCCCTAAGCTTAAGCTAAAGCTAGGGCTACTCTAGCCTAAGGCCTGGGCACCCCTAGGCTTAGGCTAGGGCTCCCCTAGGCTTAGGCTAGGGCACCCCTAGGCTTAGGCTAGGGCACCCCTAGGCTTAGGCTAAGGCTAGGGGACCCCTAGGCTTAGGCTACGGCATCCCTAGGCTTAGGCAAGGGCACCCTAGTCTTAGGTTAGGGCACCCTTAGGCTTAGGCTAGGGCACCCCTAGGCTTAGGTTAAGGCTAGGTCACCCCTAGGCTTAGTCTAAGGCACCCCTAGGCTTAGGCTAGGGCACTCCTAAGCTTAGGCTAGGGCACCCCTAGGCTGAGGCTAGGGAACCCCTAGGCTGAGGCTAGGGCACCCATAGGCTTAGGCTAAGGCTAGTGCTCCCCTAGCCTAAGGCTAGGGCAACCCTAGGCTTAGGCTAGGGCACCCCTATGCTTAAGCTAGGTCAGCCGTAGGCTTAGGCTAAGTCTAGGTCTCCCCTATCCTAAGGCTAGGGCACCCCTAGGCTTTGGCTAGGGCACTCCTAGGCTTAGGCTAGGGCACCCTTAGGATTAGGCTAAGGCTAGGTCTCCCCTATCCTAAGGCTAGGACACCCCAGGGTTTGGCTAGGGCACTCCTAGGCTTAGGCTAGGGCACCACTAGGATTAGGCTAAGGCTAGGGCTCCCCTCGCCTAACACTAGGGCACCACTAGGCTTAGGCTAGGGACCCCTAGGCTTAGGCTAGGGAACCCCTAAGCTTAGGCTAGGGCACCCCAAGACTTAGGCTAGGGCGCCCCTAGGCTTAGGCTAGGGCACCCTTAGGCTTACGCTACGGCATCCCATGTCTTAGTCTAGGGCACCCCTAGGCTTAGGCTAATGCTAGGGCTCCACTGTACTAAGGCTAGGGCACCCCTAGGCTTAGGCTAGAGCACCCCTAGGCTTAGGCTAGGGCAACCGTATGCTTAGGCTAGGGCACCCCTAGCCTTAGGCTAGGGCCCCCTAGGTTTAGGCTAGGGCCCCCTAGGTTTAGGCTAAGGCTAGAGCATCCCTAGGCGTAGGCTAGGGGACCCATAGGCTGAGGCTAGGGCACCCATAGGCTTAGGCTAGGGCAGCCCTAGGTTTAGGCTAGGGCAGTCCTAGGCTTAGGCTAGGGCACCCCTAGGCTTATGCTAAGGTTAGGGCTTCCCTAGCCCAAGGCTAGGGCACCCATAGGCTTAGGCTAGGGCACCCGTAGGCTTAGGCTAGGGCACCCGTAGGCTTAGGCTAGGGCACCCCTAAGCTTAGGTAGGGAACCCCTAGGCTTAGGATAGGGCACCCCTATGCTTAGGCTAGGCACCCCTAGACTTAGGCTAGGGCACCCCTAGGCTTAGTATGGGGCACCCCTAGGCTTAGGCAAAGGCTAGGGCTCCCCTAGCCTAAGGCTAGGGCACCCCTAGGCTTAGGGTAAGGCTAGGGTTCCTCTAGCCTAACGCTACGGCATCCCTAGGCTTGGGCTAGGGCAACCCTAGGCTTAGGCTAGGGCACCACTAAGCTTAGGCTAGGGCACCCCTTGACGTAGGCTATGGCACCCCTAGGCTTAGGCTAGGGCACCCCTAGGCTTAGGCTAAGGCTAGGGGTCCTCTAGCCTAAGGCTTGGGCACCCCTACCCTTAGGCTAGGGGACCCAGAGGCTTAGACTAGGGCACAATAGGCTTAGGATAGGGCACCCCTAAGCTTAGGCTAAGGCTAGGGCTCCACTAGACTAAGGCTAGGGCACCCCTAGGCTTAGGCTAGGGAAACCCTAAGCTTAGGGTAGGGCACCCCTAGGCTTAGGCTAGGGCAACCCTAGGCTTGGGCTAGGGCACCTCTAGGCTTAGGCTTGGGCAACCCTAGGCTTAGCATAGGGCACCCCTAAGCTTAGGCTAAGGATAGGGCTCCACTAGACTAAGGCTAGGGCACCCCTAGCCTTAGCCTAGGGCACCCCTAGTGTTAGGCTAGGTCACCCCTAGGCTTAGGCTTTGGAACCCCTAGGTTTATGCTAGGGCGCCCCAAGGCTTAGGCTAAGGCAAGGGCTCCCCTAGCCTAAGTCTAGGACACCGGTAGGCTTAGGCTAGGGCACCGCTAGACTTAGGCTAGGGCACCCCTAGGCTTAGGATAGGGCACCCCTATGCTTAGGCTAGGGCACCCCTAGGCTTAGGCTAGGGCACCCCTAGGCTTAGGCTAGGGCACCCCTAGGCTTAGGATAGGGCACCACTAGGCTTAGGCTAGGGAAGCCCTAGGCTTAGGCTAGGGCAGCCCTAGGCTTAGGCTAGGGCACCCCTATGCTTAGGCTAAGGCTAGGGCTTCCATAGCCTAAGGCTAGGGCACCCCTAGGATTAGGCTAGGGCACCCGTAGGCTTAGGCTAGGGCACCCCTAGGCTTAGGTAGGGAACCCCTATGCTTAGGCTAGGCACCCCTAGACTTAGGCTAGGGCACCCCTAGGCTTAGTCTGGGGCACCCCTATGATTAGGCTAAGGCTAGGGCTCCCCTAGCCTAAGGCTAGGGTACCCCTAAGCTTAAGCTAGGGCACCCCTAGACTTAGGCTAGGGCACTCCTAGGCTTAGGCTAGGGCACCCCTAGGCTTAGGGTAAGGCTAGGGCTCCTCTAGCCTAACGCTAGGGCATCCCTAGGCTTGTGCTAAGGCACCCCTAGGTTTAGGCTAGGGCACCCCAAGGCTTAGGCTAGGGCACCCCAAGGCTTCGGCTAAGGCGAGGACTCCCCTAGCCTAAGGCTAGAGTACACCTAGGCTTAGGCTAGGGCACCCCTAGACTTAGGCTAGGGCACCCCTAGGCTTAGGCTAGGGCACCCCTAGGCTTAGGCTAAGGCTAGGGCTCCTCTAGCCTAACGCTAGGGCATCCCTAGGCTTGGGCTAGGGCACCCCTAGGCGTAGACTAAGGCTAGGGCTCCCCTAGCCTATGGCTAGGGCACCCCTAGCCTTAGCATAGGGCACCCCTAGGCTTAGGATAGGGCACCCCTAAGCTTAGGCTAAGGCTAGGGCTCCACTAGACTAAGGCTAGGGCACCCCTAGCCTTAGCCTAGGGCACCCCTAGGCTTAGGCTAGCTCACCCTTAGGCTTAGGCTAGGGAACCCCTAGGTTTAGGCTAGGGCGCCCCAGGCTTTTGCTGAGGCAAGGGCTCCCCTAGCCTAAGGCTAGGGCAACCCTAGGCTTAGGTTAGGGCACCCCTAGGCTTAGGCTAGGAAACCCCTAGCCTTAGCCTAGGGCACCCCTAGGCTTAGGCTAGCTCACCCCTAGGCTTAGGCTAGGGAACCCCTAGTTTTATGATAGGGCGCCCCAAGGCTTTGGCTAAGGCTAGGGCTCCCCTAGCCTAAGACTTGGGCACCCCTAGGGTTAGGGTAGGGCAACCCTAGGCTTAGGCTAGGGCACCCCTAGGCTTAGGCTACGGCACCCCATGTCTTAGGATAGGGCACCCCTAGGCTTAGGCTAAGGCTAGGGCTCCACTGGACTAAGGCTAGGGCACCCCTAGCCTCACGCTAGGGCACCCCCAGGCTTAGGCTAGGGCAACCCTAGGCTTAGCCTTGGGCAACCCTAGGCTTAGGCTAGGGCACCCCTAGGCTTAGGCTAGGGCACCCCTAGGATTAGGCTAGGGCCCCCTAGGTTTAGGCTAAGGCTAGGGCATCCCTAGGCTTAGGCTAGGGGACACATAGGCTTAGGCTAGGGCACCCTTAGGCTTAGGCTAGGGCACCCCTAGGCTTAGGCTAAGGCAAGGGCTCCTCTAGCCAAAGGCTTGGGTACCCCTAGGCTTAGGCTAGGGCACTCCTAGACTTAGGCTAGCGCAGCTCTAGGCTTAGGCTAGGGCACCCCTAGGCTTAGGGTAAGGCTAGGGCTCCTCTAGCCTAACGCTAGGGCATCCCTAGGCTTCGGCTAGGGCACCCGTAGGCTTAGGCTAAGGCTAGGGCTCCCCTAGCCTAAGGCTAGGGAACCCCTAAGTTTTGGCTAGGGTGCCCCAAGGCTTATTCTAAGGCTAGGGTTCCCCTAGCCTAAGGCTAGAGCACCCCTAGGCTTAGGCTAGGGCACCCCTAGGCTTAGGCTAGAACACCCGTAGGCTTAGGCTAGGGCACCCCTAGGCTTAGGCTAGGGCATCCCTAGGTTTAGGCTAGGGCACCCCTAGGCTTCTGCTAGGGCACCCGTAGGCTTAGGCTAAGCTAGGGCTCCTCTAGCCTAACGATAGGCATTCCTAGGCTTGGGCTAGGGCACCCCTTGGCTTAGACTAAGGCTAGGGCTCCCCTAGCCTAAGGCAAGGGCACCCCTAGGCTTAGGCTAGGGCACTCCTAGGCTTAGAATAGGGCACCGCTAAGCTTAGGCTAAGGCTAGGGCTCCACTAAACTAAGGCTAGGGCTCCCCTAGCCTAAGGCTAGGGCACCCCTAGGCTTAGGCTAGGCAACCCCTAGGCTTAGGCTAGGTTACCCCTAGGCTTAGGCTAGGTCACCCCTAGGCTTAGGCTAAGGCTAGGGCTCCCCTAGTCTAAGGCTAGGGCACCCCTAGGCTTAGGCTAGGGCAACCGTAGGCTTAGGCTAGGCCACACCAAGGCTTAGGCTAGGGCACCCCATGGCTTAGGATAGGGCACCCCTAGGCTTTGGCTAGGGCGAGGGCTCCACTAGACTAAGGCTAGGGCACCCCTAGCCTTAGGCTAGGGCACCCCTAGGCTTAGGCTAGGGCAAACCTAGGCTTGAGCTAAGGCGAGGACTCCCCTAGCCTAAGGCTAGGGTACCCTTAGGCTTAGGCTAGGGCACCCCTAGACTTAGGCTAGGGCACCCCTAGGCTTAGGCTAGGGCACCCCTAGGCTTAGGCTCAGGCTAGGGCTCCTCTAGCCTAACGCTACGGCATCCCTAGGCTTGGGCTACGGCACCCCTAGGCTTAGGCTAAGGCACCCCTAGGCTTAGACTAAGACTAGGGCTCCCCTAACCTAATGCTAGGGCACCCCTAGCCTTAGGCTAGGGCACCCCTAGGTTTAGGCTAGGGCACCCCTAGGCTTAGGCTAGGGCACCGCTAGACTTAGGCTATGGCACCCCAAGGCTTCGGCTAAGGCGAGGACTCCCCTAGCCTAAGGTTAGGGTACACCTAGGCTTAGGCTAGGGCACCCCTAGACTTAGGCTAGGGCACCCCTAGGCTGAGGCTAGGGCACCCCTAGGCTTAGGCTAAGGCTAGGGCTCCTCTAGCCTAACACTAGGGCATGCCTAGGCTTGGGCTAGGGCACCACTAGGCTTAGCCTAGGGCACCCCTAGGCTTACGCTAGGGAACCCCTAGGTTTAGGCTAGGGCGCCCCAAGGCTTAGGCTAAGGCTAGGGCTCCCCTAGACTAAGGCTAGGGCAACCCTAGGCTTAGGGTAGGGCACCCCTAGGCTTAGGCTAGGACACCCGTAGGCTTAGGCTAGGGCTCTCCTAGGCTTAGGCTAGGGCACCCCTTGGCTTAGGCTAAGGCTAGGGCTCCCCTAGATTAAGACTAGGGCACCCCTAGGCTTAGGGTAGGGCAACCCTAGGCTTAGGCTAGGGCACCCCTAGGCTTAGGATAGGGCACCCCTAGGCTTAGGCTAAGGCTAGGGCTCCACTGGACTAAGGCTAGGGCACCCCTAGCCTTACGCTAGCGCACCCTAGGCTTGGGCTAGGGCAACCCTAGGCTTAGGCTAGGGCACCCCTATGCTTAAGCTAGGGCACCCCTAGGCTCAGGCTAGGGCACCCCTAGGTTTAGGCTAAGGCTAGGGCTCCCCTAGCCTAAGGCAAGGGCACCCCTAGGCTTACGCTAGGGCACCCGTAGGCTTTGGTTAGGGAACCCCTAGGCTTAGGTAGGGAACCCCTAGGCTTAGGTTAGGGCACCCCTATGCTTAGGCTATGCACCCCTAGACTTAGGCTAGGGCACCCCTAGGCTTAGGCTGGGGCAACCCTAGGCTTAGGCTGGGGCACCCCTAGGCTTAGGGTAAGGCCAGGGCTCCTCTAGCCTAACGCTAGGGCATCCCTAGGCTTCGGCTAGGGCACCCCTAGGCTTAGGCTAGGGCACCCCAAGGCTTAGGCTGAGGCGAGGACTCTCCTAGCCTAAGGCTTGGGTACACCTAGGCTTAGGCTAGGGCACCCCTAGACTTAGGCTAGGGCACCCTTAGGCTTAGGCTAGGGCACCCTAGGCTTAGGCTAAGCTAGGGCTCCTCTAGCCTAACGCTAGGGCATCCCTAGGCTTGGGCTAAGGCACCCCTAGCCTTAGGGTAAGGCTAGGGCTCCACTAGACTAAGGCTTGGGCACCCCTAGCCTTAGCCTAGGGCACCCCTAGGCTTAGGCTAGGTCACCCCTAGGCTTAGGCTAGGGAACCCCTAGGTTTAGGCTAGGGCGCCCCAAGGCTTAGGCTAAGGCTAGGGCACCCCTAGCCTAAGGCTAGGGCAACCCTTGGCTTAGGCTAGGGCACCCCTAGGCTTAGGCTAGGACACCCATAGGCTTAGGCTAGGGCACCCCTAGACTTAGGCTAGGGCACCCCTAGGCTTAGGCTAAGGCTAGGGCTCCCCTAGCCTAAGGCTAAGGCACTCCTAGGCTTAGGCTAGGGCACCCCTCGGATTAGGCTAGGGCACCCCTAGGCTTAGGCTAGGGCACCCCTAGGCTTAGGCTAGGGCATCCCTAGGCTTACGCTAGGGCATCCGTCGGCTTAGGCTAGGGCACCCATAGGCTTAAGTAGGGCACCCCTAGGCTTAGGGTAGGGCACCCATATGCTTAGACTAGGCACCCCTAGACTTAGGCTAGGGCACCCCTAGGCTTAAGCTGGGGCACCCCTAGGCTTAGGCTAAGGCTAGGGCTCCCCTGGCCTAAGGCTAAGGTACCCCTAGGCTTAAGCTAGGGCACCCCTAGACTTAGGCTAGGGCACCCCTAGGCTTAGTGTAAGGCAAGGACTCCTCTTGCCTAACGCTAGGGCATCCCTAGTCTTGGGCTAGGGAACCCCTAGGCTTAGGCTAGGGCACCCCTAGACTTAGGCTAGGGCACCTCAAGACTTCGGCTAAGGCGAGGACTCCCCTAGCCTAAGGCTAGGGTACACCTAGGCTTAGGCTAGGGTACCCCAAGGCTTAGGCTAGGGCACCCTTAGACTTAGGCTAGGGCACCCCTAGGCTTAGGCTAGGGCACCCCTAGGCTTAGGCTACGTCACCCCAAGGCTTCGGCTAAGGCGAGGACTCACCTATCTAAAGGCTAGGGTACCCCTATGCTTAGGCTAGGGCAAACCAAGACTTAGGCTAGGGCACCCCTAGGCTTAGGCTAGGGCAACCCTAGGCTTAGGCTAAGGCTAGGGCTTCCCTAGCCTAAGGCTAGGGCACCCCTAGGCTTAGGCTAGGGCACCCGTAGGCTTAGGTTAGGGCACCCCTATGCTTAGGCCAGGGCACCCCTAGGCTTAGGCTGGGGCACACCTAGGCTTAGGCTAAGGCTAGGGCTCCCCTAGCCTAAGGCTTGTGTACCCCTAGGCTTAGGCTAGGGCACCCCTAGGCTTAGGCTAGGGCACCCCTAGGCTTAGGCTAGGGCAGCCCTAGGCTTAGGCTAGGGCACGCCTAGGTTTAGGCTAAGGCTAGGGCTTCCCTAGCCTAAGGCTAGGGCACCCCTAGGCTTAGGCTTGGGCACCCGTAGGCTTAGGCTAGGGCACCCCTTGTCTTAGGTAGGGAACCCCTAGGCTTAGGTTAGGGCACCCCTATGCTTAGGCTAGGCACCCCTAGACTTAGGCTAGGGCACCCCTATGCTTAGGCTAGGCACCCCTAGACTTAGGCTAGGGCACCCCTAGGCTTAGGCTGGGGCACCCCTAGGCTTAGGCTAAGGCTAGGGCTCCCCTAGCCTAAGGCTAAGTTACCCCTTGGCTTAAGCTAGGGCACCCCTAGGCTTAGGCTAGGGCACCCCTTGGCTTAGGCTAGGGCACCCCTAGGCTTAGGGTAAGGCTAGGGCTCCTCTAGCCTAACGCTAGGGCATCCCTAGGCTTGGGCTAGGGCACCCCTAGGCTTCGGCTAGGGCACCCCTAGGCTTAGGCTATGGCACTCCAAGGCTTCGGCTAAGGCGAGGACTCCCCTAGCCTAAGGCTAGGGTACACCTAGGCTTAGGCTAGGGCACCCCTAGACTTAGGCTAGGGCACCCCTAGGCTGAGGCTAGGACACCACTAGGCTTAGGCTAGGGCACCCCTAGGCTTAGGCTAAGGCTAGGGCCCCCAAGCCTAAGGCTAGGGCACCCCTAGGCTTAGGCTAGGGCACCCCTAGGCTTAGGCTGGCACCCCTAGGCTTAGACTAGGGCACCCATATTCTTAGACTAGGGCACCCAAAAGCTTAGGCTAGGGCACCCCTAGGTTTAGGCTAAGGCTAGGGCTCCCCTTGCCTAACCCTAGGGCATACCTAGGCTTAGGCTAGGGTACCCCTAGGCTTAGACTAGGGCACCCCTAAGCTTAGGCTAGGGCACCCCTAGTCTTAGGCTAGGGCACCCCTAGGCTTAGGCTAGGTCACCCCTAGGCTTAGGCTAGGGAACCCCTAGGTTTAGGCTAGGGCACCCCAAGGCTTAGGCTAAGGCTAGGGCTCCCCTTGCCTAAGGCTAGGGCACCCCTAGGCTTAGGCTAGGGCACCCCTAGGCTTAGGCTTGGACACACGTAGGCTTAGGCTAGGGCACCCCTAGGCTTAGGCTAGGGCACACCTAGGCTTAGGCTAGGGCACCCCTAGGCTTAGGCTAGGGGACCCCATGGCTTAGGATAGGGCACTTCTAGGCTTAGGCTAAGGCGAGGACTCCACAAGACTAAGGCTAGGGCACACCTAGCCTTAGGCTAGGGCACCCCTAGGCTTAGGCTAGGGTACCCCAAGGCTTAGGCTAGGGCACCCTTAGACTTAGGCTAGGGCACCCCTAGGCTTAGGCTAGGGCACCCCTAGGCTTAGGTTACGTCACCCCAAGGCTTCGGCTAAGGCGAGGACTCCCCTATCTAAAGGCTAGGGTACCCCTATGCTTAGGCTAGGGCAACCCAAGACTTAGGCTAGGGCACCCCTAGGCTTAGGCTAGGGCAACCCTAGGCTTAGGCTAAGGCTAGGGCTTCCCTAGCCTAAGGCTAGGGCACCCTTAGGCTTAGGCTAGGGCACCCGTAGGCTTAGGTTAGGGCACCCCTATGCTTAGGCTAGGGCACCCCTACACTTAGGCCAGGGCACCCCTAGGCTTAGGCTGGGGCACACCTAGGCTTAGGCTAAGGCTAGGGCTCCCCTAGCCTAAGGCTTGTGTACCCCTAGGCTTAGGCTAGGGCACCCCTAGGCTTAGGCTAGGGCACCCCTAGGCTTAGGCTAGGGCAGCCCTAGGCTTAGGCTAGGGCACGCCTAGGTTTAGGCTAAGGCTAGGGCTTCCCTAGCCTAAGGCTAGGGCACCCCTAGGCTTAGGCTTGGGCACCCGTAGGCTTAGGCTAGGGCACCCCTTGTCTTAGGTAGGGAACCCCTAGGCTTAGGTTAGGGCACCCCTATGCTTAGGCTAGGCACCCCTAGACTTAGGCTAGGGCACCCCTATGCTTAGGCTAGGCACCCCTAGACTTAGGCTAGGGCACCCCTAGGCTTAGGCTGGGGCACCACTAGGCTTAGGCTAAGGCTAGGGCTCCCCTAGCCTAAGGCTAAGTTACCCCTTGGCTTAAGCTAGGGCACCCCTAGGCTTAGGCTAGGGCACCCCTTGGCTTAGGCTAGGGCACCCCTAGGCTTAGGGTAAGGCTAGGGCTCCTCTAGCCTAACGCTAGGGCATCCCTAGGCTTGGGCTAGGGCACCCCTAGGCTTCGGCTAGGGCACCCCTAGGCTTAGGCTATGGCACTCCAAGGCTTCGGCTAAGGCGAGGACTCCCCTAGCCTAAGGCTAGGGTACACCTAGGCTTAGGCTAGGGCACCCCTAGACTTAGGCTAGGGCACCCCTAGGCTGAGGCTAGGGCACCCCTAGGCTGAGGCTAGGGCACCCCTAGGCTTAGGCTAAGGCTAGGGCTCCTCTAGCCTAACACTAGGGCATGCCTAGGCTTGGGCTAGGGCACCCCTAGGCTTAGACTACGGCTAGGGCACCCCTAGGCTTAGGATAGGGCACCCCTAATCGTAGGCTAAGGCTACGGCTCCACTAGACTAAGGCTAGGGCACCCCTAGCCTTAGCCTAGGGCACCCCTGGGCTTAGGCTAGGGAACCCCTAGGTTTAGGCTAGGGCGCCCAAAGCCTTAGGCTAAGGCTAGGGCTCCCCTAGCCTAAGGCTAGGGCAACCCTAGGCTTAGGGTAGGGCACCCCTAGGCTTAGGCTAGGACACCCGTAGGCTTAGGCTAGGGCACCCCTAGACATAGGCTAGGGCACCCCTAGGTTTAGGCTAAGGCTAGGGCTCCCCTAGCTAAGACTAGGGCAACCCTAGGCTTAGGGTAGGGTAACCCTCGGCTTAGGCTAGGGCACCCCTAGGCTTAGGATAGGGCACCCCTAGGCTCAGGCTAAGGATAGGGCTCCACTGGACTAAGGCTAGGGCACCCCTAGCCTTACGCTAACGCACCCCTAGGCTTAGGCTAGGGCAACCCTAGGCTTAGGCTAGGGCACCCCTATGCTTACGCTAGGGCACCCGTAGGCTCAGGCTAGGGCACCCCTAGGTTTAGGCTAAGGCAAGGGAACCCCTAGGCTTAGGTAGGGAACCCCTAGGCTTAGGTTAGGGCACCCCTATGCTTAGTGTAGGCACCCCTAGACTTAGGCTAGGGCACCCCTAGGCTTAGGCTGGGGCACCCCTAGGCTTAGGGTAAGGCCAGGGCTCCTCTAGCCTAACGCTAGGGCATCCCTAGGCTTCGGCTAGGGCACCCCTAGGCTTAGGCTAGGGCACCCCTAGGCTTAGGCTAGGGCACCCCAAGGCTTAGGCTGAGGCGAGGACTCTCCTAGCCTAAGGCTTGGGTCCACCTAGCCTTAGGCTAGGGCACCCCTAGACTTAGGCTAGGGCACCCTTAGGCTTAGGCTAGGGCACCCCTAGGCTTAGGCTAAGCTAGGGCTGTTCTAGCCTAACGCTAGGGCATCCCTAGGCTTGGGCTAAGGCAAACCTAGGCTTAGTGTAAGGCTAGGGCTCCACTAGACTAAGGCTCGGGCACCACTAGCCTTAGCCTAGGGCACCCCTAGGCTTAGGCTAGGTCACCCCTAGGCTTAGGCTAGGGAACCCCTAGGTTTAAGCTAGGGCACCCCAAGGCTTAGGCTAAGGCTAGGGCTCCCCTTGCCTAAGGCTAGGGCACCCCTAGGCTTAGGCTAGGGCGCCCCTAGGCTTAGGCTAGGGCACCCCTAGGCTTAGGCTAGGGCACCCCTAGGCTTAGGCTAGGGCACCCCTAGTCTTAGGCAAGGGCAGCCCTAGGCTTAGGCTAGGGCAGCCCTAGGCTTACGCTAGGGCACCCGTCGGCTTAGGCTAGGGCACCCCTAGGCTTAGGGTAGGGCACCCCTAGGCTTAGGCTAGGACACCCCTACGCTTAGGCTATGGCTAGGGCTCCCCTAGCCTAAGGTTAGGGCACTCCTAGGCTTGGGCTAGGCCACCCCTAGGCTTAGGCTAGGGCACCCCTAGGCTTAGGCTAAGGCTAGGGCTCCTCTAGCCTAATGCTAGGGCATCCCTAGACTTGGGCTAGGGCACACCTAGGCTTAGACTAAGGCTAGGGATCCCCTAGCCTAAGGCAAGGGCACCGCTAGCCTTAGGCTAGGGCACACCTTGGCTTAGGCTAGGGCACCCCTAGGCTTAGGATAGGGCACCCCTAAGCTTAGGCTAAGGCTAGGGCTCCACTAGACTAAGGCTAGGGCACCCCTAGCCTTAGCCTAGGGCACCCCTAGGCTTAGGCTAGGGAACCCCTAGGTTTAGACAAGGGCGCCCCTAGGCTTAGGCTAAGGTTAGGGCTCCCCTAGCCTAAGGTTAGGGCACTCCTAGGCTTGGGCTAGGGCACCCCTAGGCTTAGGCTAGGGCACCCCTAGGCTTAGGCTAAGGCTAGGGCTCCTCTAGCCTAACGCTAGGGCATCCCTAGACTAGGGCTAGGGCACACCTAGGCTTAGACTAAGGCTAGGGCTCCCCTAGCCTAAGGCAAGGGCACCGCTAGCCTTAGGCTAGGGCACACCTTGGCTTAGGCTAGGGCACCCCTAGGCTTAGGATAGGGCACCCCTAAGCTTAGGCTAAGGCTAGGGCTCCACTAGACTAAGGCTAGGGCACCCCTAGCCTTAGCCTAGGGCACCCCTAGGCTTAGGCTAGGGAACCCCAAGGTTTAGACAAGGGCGCCCCTAGGCTTAGGTTAAGGTTAGGGCTCCCCTAGCCTAAGGCTAAGACACCCCTAGGCTTAGGGTAGGGCACCCCTAGGCTTAGGCTAGGACACCCGTAGGCTTAGGCTAGGGCACCCCTAGGCTTAGTTTAGGGCACCCCTAGGCTTAGGCTAAGGCTAGGGCTCCCCTAGCCTAAGACTAGGGCACCCCTAGGCTTAGTGTAGGGCAACCGTAGGCTTAGGCTAGGGCACCCCTAGGCTTAGGCTAGGGCACCCCATGGCTTAGGATAGGGCACCCCTAGGCTTAGGCTAAGGCTAGGGCTCAACTAGACTAAGGCTAGGGCACCCCTAGCCTTACGCTAGAGCACCCCTAGGCTTAGGCTAGGGCAACGATAGGTTTATTGTAGGGCACCACTAGTTTTAGGCTAGGGCACCCCTAGGCTTAGGATAGGGCACCCTAGGCTTAGAGTAGATCACCCCTCGGCTTAGGCTAGGGAACCACAAGGTTTAGGCTAGGGCGCCCCAATGCTTAGGCTAAGGCTAGGGCTCCCCTAGCCTAAGGCTAGGGTCCCCTAGTCTAAGTCTAGGGCACCCCCAGGCTTAGGCTAGAGCACCCCTAGGCTTAGGCTAGGACACCACTATGCTTAGGCTAGGGCACCCCTAGGCTTAGGCTAAGGCTCGGGCCCCCAAGCCTAAGGCTAGGAAACCCATAGTCTTAGGCTAGGGCACCCCAAAACTTAGGCTAGGGCACCCCTAGGTTTAGGCTAAGGGTAGGGCTCCCCTTGCCTAACCCTATGGCACCCCTAGGCTTAGGCTAGGGCACCCCTAGGCTTAGACAAGGGCACCCCTAAGCTTAGGCTAGGGCACCCCTAGTCTTAGGCTAGGGCACCCCTAGGCTTAGGCTAGGTCACCCCTAGGCTTAAGCTAGGGAACCCCTAGGTTTAGGCTAGGGCGCCCCAAGGCTTAGGCTAAGGCTAGGGCTCCCCTAGCCTAAGGCTAGGGCACCCCTAGGCTTAGGCTAGGGCACCCCTAGGCTTAGGCTTGGACACCCGTAGGCTTAGGCTAGGGCACCCTAGGCTTATGCTAGGGCACCCCTAGGCTTAGGCTAGCGCACCCCTAGGCTTAGGCTAGGGCACCCCATGGCTTAGGATAGGGCACCTCTAGGCTTAGGCTAAGTCGAGGACTCCACAAGACTAAGGCTTGAGCACCCCTAGCCTTAGGCTAGGGCACCCCTAGGCTTAGGCTAGGGTACCCCAAGTCTTAGGCTAGGGCACCCCTAGACTTAGGCTAGGGCACGCCTAGGCTTAGGCTAAGGCTAGGGCTCCTCTAGCCTATCGCTAGGGCATCCCTAGGCTTGAGCTAGGGCACCCCTAGGCTTAGGCTAGGGCACCCCTAAGCTTAGGCTAGGGCACCCCTAGGCTTAGGATAGGGCACCCCTAAGCTTAGGTTAAGGCTAGGGCTCCACTAGACTAAGGCTATGGCACCCCTAGCCTTAGCCTAGCGCACCCCTAGGCTTAGGCTAGCTCACCCCTAGGCTTAGGCTAGGGAACCCTTAGGTTTAGGCTGGGTGCCCCAAGGCTTAGGCTAAGGCTAGGGCTCCCTGGCATAAGGCTAGGGCACCGTTAGGCTTAGGGTAGGGCACCCCTAGGCTTAGGCTAGGACACCCGTAGGCTTAGGCTAGGGCACACCTAGGCTTAGGCTAGGGCACCCCTAGGCCTAGGCTAAGGCTAGGGCTCCCCTAGCCTAAGGCTAGGGCACCCCTAGGCTTAGGGTAGGGCATCCCTAGGCTTAGGCTAGGGCATCCCTAGGCTTAGGTTAAGGCACCCCATGGCTTAGGATAGGGCACCCCTAGGCTTAGGCTAAGGCTAGGGTTCTACTAGACTAAGGCTAGGGCACCCCTAGCCATACGCTAGGGCACCCCTAGGCTTATGCTAGGGCAACCCTAGGCTTATGTTGGGCACCCCTAGGCTTATGCTAGGGCAACCCTAGGCTTATGCTAGGGCACCCCTAGGCTAAGGCTAGGACACCGCTAGGCTTAGGCTAAGGCTAGGGCTCCACTTGCCTAAGCCTAGGGCTCCCTTAGCCTAAGGCTAGGACACCCCTAGGCTTAGGCTAGGGCACCCCTAGGCGTAGCCTAGGGCACCACTACGCTTAGGCTAAGGCTAGGGCACCTATAGGCTTAGGCTCGGGCACCCCTAGGCTTAGTGTAGGGCACCCCTAGGCTTAGGCTAGGGCACCCATAGGCTTAGGCTAGGGCACACCTAGGCTTAGGCTAGGCTACCCCTAGGCTTAGGCTAGGCCACCCCTAGGCTTACGCTAGGGTACCCCTAAGCTTAGGCTAGGGCACCGCTAGTCTTTGGCTAGGGCACCCCTAATCTTGGGCTAAGGCTAGGGCTCCGCTAGCCTAAGGCTAGGGCACCCCTAGGCTTAGGTTAGGGCACATCTAGGCTTAGGCTAGGGCACCACTAGGCTTAGGCTAAGGCTAGGGCTCCACTAGACTAAGGCTAGGGCACCCCTAAGCTTAGGCTAGGGCAACCCTAGGCTTAGGCTAGGGCCCCCCTAGGCTTAGGCTAGGGTACCCCTAGGCTTCGGCTAGGGCACCCCTAGTCTTATGCTAAGGTTAGGGCTCCCCTAGCCTAAGGCTAGGGCAAGCCTAGGCTTAGGCTAGGGCACCCCTAGGCTTAGGCTAGGGCACCACTAGGTTTAGGCTAGGGCACCCCTAGGTTTAGGCTAAGGCTAGGCTCCCCTAGCCTAGGCTAGGGCACCCCTAGGCTTAGGCTAGGGCACCCATAGGCTTAGGCTAGGGCACCCCTAGTCTTAGGCTAGGGCACTCCTAGGCTTAGGCTAAGGCTAGGGTTCCCCTAGCCTAACCCTAGGGCACCCCTAGGCTTAGGCTAGGGCACCCCTAGGCTTAGGCTAGGGCACCCCTTAGCTTAGGCTACGGCACCCCTAGTCTTAGGCAAGGCACCCCTAGGCTTAGCCTAAGGCTTAGGATCCGCTAGCCTAAGGTTAGGGCACCCCTAGGCTTAGGTTAGGGCACCCCTAGGCTTAGGCTAGGGCACCCCTAGGCTTAGACCAGGGCACCCCTAGGCTTAGGCTTAGGCTAGGGCTCAGCTAGCCTAAGGCTAGGGCAAGCCTAGGCTTAGGCTAGGGAAAGCCTAGGCTTAGACTAGGGCACCCTTAGGCTTATGGTAGGGCTCCCCTAGGCTTAGGGTAGGGCACCCCTAGGCTTAGGCTTGGGCATGCCTAGGCTTAGGCTAGGGCACCCCTAGGCTTATGCTAAGGCTAGTGCTCCCCTAGCCTAAAGCTAGGGCACCCCTAGGGTTAGGCTAGGGCACCCATAGGCTTAGGCTAGGGCACCCCTAGGCTTAGGCTAGGGCTGCCAAAGGCTTAGGCTAAGGCTGGGCTCCTCTAGCCTAAGGCCTGGGCACCCCTAGGCTTAGGCTAGGGCACCCCTAGGCTTAGGCTAGGGCACCTCTAGGCTTAGGCTAGGGTACCCCTAGGCTTAGGCTAGGGCACCCCTAGGCTTAGGCTAAGGCTAGGGCACCCCTAGGCTTAGGCTAGGGCACTCCTAGGCTTAGGCTAGGGCACCCCTAGGCTGAGGCTACGGCACCCCTAGGCTGAGGCTAGGGCACCCCTAGGTTTAGGCTAAGGCTATGGCTCCCCTAGCCTAAGGCTAGGGAACCCCTAGGCCTTGGATAGGGCACTCCTAGGCTTAGGCTAGGGCACCCCTAGGATTAGGTAAGGCTAGGGCTCCCCTAGCCTAACCCTAGGGCACCCCTAGGCTTAGGCTACGGCACCCCTAAGCTTAGGCTAGGGCACCCGTAGTCTTAGGCTAGGGCACCCCTAGGCTTAGGCTAAGGCTAGGGCTTCCCTAGCCTAAGGCTAGGGCACCACTAGGCTTAGGCTAGGGCACCCTTAGGCTTAGGCTAGGAAACCCCTAAGCTTAGGCTAGGGCACCCCTAGGCTTAGGCTAGGGAACCCTTAGGCTTAGGCTAGGGCACGCCTAAGCTTAGGCTAGTGCACCCCTAGGCTTAGGCTAAGGCTAGTGCTCCCCTAGCCTAAAGCTAGGGCACCCCTAGGGTTAGGCTAGGGCACCCATAGGCTTAGGCTAGGGCACCCCTAGGCTTAGGCTAGGGCTGCCAAAGGCTTAGGCTAAGGCTGGGCTCCTCTAGCCTAAGGCCTGGGCACCCCTAGGCTTAGGCTAGGGCACCCCTAGGCTTAGGCTAGGGCACCTCTAGGCTTAGGCTAGGGTACCCCTAGGCTTAGGCTAGGGCACCCCTAGGCTTAGGCTAAGGCTAGGGCACCCCTAGGCTTAGGCTAGGGCACTCCTAGGCTTAGGCTAGGGCACCCCTAGGCTGAGGCTACGGCACCCCTGGGCTGAGGCTAGGGCACCCCTAGGTTTAGGCTAAGGCTATGGCTCCCCTAGCCTAAGGCTAGGGAACCCCTAGGCCTTGGATAGGGCAGTCCTAGGCTTAGGCTAGGGCACCCCTAGGATTAGGTAAGGCTAGGGCTCCCCTAGCCTAACCCTAGGGCACCCCTAGGCTTAGGCTAGGGCACCCCTAAGCTTAGGCTAGGGCACCCGTAGTCTTAGGCTAGGGCACCCCTAGGCTTAGGCTAAGGCTAGGGCTTCCCTAGCCTAAGGCTAGGGCACCACTAGGCTTAGGCTAGGGCACCCTTAGGCTTAGGCTAGGAAACCCCTAAGCTTAGGCTAGGGCACCCCTAGGCTTAGGCTAGGGCACCCTTAGGCTTAGGCTAGGGCACGCCTAAGCTTAGGCTAGTGCACCCCTAGGCTTAGCCTAAGGCTAGGGCTCCCCTAGCCTAAGGCTAGGGCACCCCAAGGCTTAGGCTAGGGCACCTTTAGGCTTAGGCTAGGGCACCCCTAGGCTTAGGCTTAGGCTAGGGCTCAGCTTGCCTAAGGCTAGGGCAAGCCTAGGCTTAGTCTAGGGCACCCCGAGGCTCAGGGTAGGGCTCCCCTAGACTTAGGGTAGGGCACCCCTAGGCTTAGGCTAGGGCACCCCTAGGCTTAGGCTGGGGCAGCCAGAGGCTTAGGCTAAGGCTAGGGCTCCTCTAGCCTAAGGCCTGGGCACCCCTTGGCTTAGGCTAGGGCACCCCTAGGCTTAGGCTAAGGCTCCCCTAGGCTTAGGCAAGGGCACCCTAGGCTTAGGTTAGGGCACCCTTAGGCTTAGGCTATGGCACCCCTAGGCTTAGGCTAAGGCTAGGTCACCCCTAGGCTTACGCTAGGGCACCCCTAGGTTTAGGCTAAGGCTAGGGCTCCCCTAGCCTAAAGCTAGGGCACCCCTAGGCTTAAGCTAGGGCACGCCTAGGCATAAGCTAGGGCACCCCTAGGCTTAGGCTAAGGCTAGAGATCCCCTAGCCTAAGGCTAGGGCACCCCTAGGCTTAGGGTAGGGCACCCCTAAGCTTAGGCTAGGACACCCGTAGGCTTAGGCTAGGGCACTCCTAGGCTTAGGCTAAGGGTAGGGTTCCCCTAGCCTAAGGCTAGGGCACCCCTACGCTTAGGGTAGGGCAACCCTAGGCTTAGGCTAGGGCACCCCTAGGATTAGGCTAAGGCACCCCATGGCTTAGGATAGGGCAACACAAGGCGTAGGTTATGGCACCCCTAGGCTTAGGCTAGGGCACCCCTAGGCGTAGGCTAGGTCACCCCTAGGCTTAGCCTAATGCTAGGGCTCAGCTAGCCTAAGGCTAGGGCACCCCTAGGCTTAGGCTAGGGCACCCCTAGGCTTAGGCTAAAGCTACGGCTCCACTAGACTAAGGCTAGGGATCCCCTAGCCTTAGGCTAGGGCACCCCTAGCCTTAGGCTAGGGCACCCCTAGGCTTACGCTAGGGCACCCCTAGGCTTAGGCTAGGGGACCCCTAGTCTTAGGCTATGGCACCCCTAGGCTTAAGCTACGGCTAGGGCTCCCCTAGTCTAAGGCTACGGCACCCCTAGGCTTAGGCTAGGGCACCCCTAGGCTTAGGCTAGGACACCGCTAGGATTAGGCTAAGGCTAGGGCTCCCCTTGCCTAACCCTAGGGCACCCCTAGGCTTAGGCTAGGGCACCCCTAGGCTTAGACTAGGGCAACCCTAAGCTTAGGCTAGAGCACCCCTAGGCTTAGCCTAGGGCACCCCTAGCTTAGGCTAAGACTAGGGCTCCCCTAGCCTAAGGCTAGGGCACCCCTAGGCTTAGGCTAGGGCACCCTAGGCGTAGGCTAGGGCACCCCTAGGCTTACGTTAAGGCTAGGGCTCCCCTAGACTAAGGCTAGGGCACCACTAGGCTTAGGCTAGGGCACCCCTAGGCTTAGGCTAGGGCACTCCTAGGCTTAGGCTAGGGCACCCCTAGGCTTAGGCTATGGCTAGGGCTCCCCTAGCCTAAGGCTAGGAAACCCCTAGGCTTAGGGTAGGGCATCCCTAGGCTTAGGCTAGGGCACCCCTAGGCTTAGGATAAGGCAACCCATGGCTTAGGATAGGGCACCACTAGGCTTAGGCTAAGGCTAGGGCTCCACTTGACTAAGGCTAGGGCACCCCTATCCTTACGCTATGGCACCCCTAGTCTTAGGCTAGGGCACCCCTAGGCTTAGGCTAAGGCAACCCATGGCTTAGGATAGGGCACCGCTAGGCTTAGGCTAAGGCTAGGGCTCCACTTGACTAAGGCTAGGGCACCCCTATCCTTTCGCTATGGCACCCCTAGGCTTAGGCTAGGGCAACCTAGGCTTAGGCTACGGCTAGGGCTCCCCTAGTCTAAGGCTAGAGCACCCCTAGGCTTAGGCTAGGGCACCCCTAGGCTTGGTCTAGGACATGGCTAGGCTTAGGCTAAGGCAAGGGCTCCCCTTGCCTAACCCTAGGGCACCCCTAGGCTTAGGCTAGGGCACCCCTAGGCTTAGACTAGGGCATCCCTAAGCTTAGGCTAGGGCACCCCTAGGCTTAGCCTAGTGCACCCCTAGGCTTAGGCTAAGACTAGGGCTTCCCTAGCCTAAGGCTAGGGCACCACTAGGCGTAGGCTAGGGCACCCCTAGGCTTAGGCTAAGCTAGGGCTCAGCTAGCCTAAGGCTTGAGCACCCCTAGGCTTAGGCTAGGGCAACCGTAGGCTTAGGGTAGGGAACCCCTAGGCTTAGGCTAGGGCACCCCTAGGCTTATGCTAGGGCACCCCTAGGCTTAGGCTAAGGCTAGGTCTCCACTTGACTAAGGCTAGGGCACCCCTAGGCTCAGGCTAGGGCACCCCTAGGCTCAGGCTAGGGAACCCCAAGGCTTAGGCTAGGGAACACCTAGGCTTACGCTAGGGCACCCCTAAGCTTAGGCTAGGGCATCCCTAGGCTTAGGCTAGGGCACCCATAGGCTTAGGCTCGGGCACCCCTAGGTTAGGCTAGGGCACCCCTAGGCTTAGGGTAAGGCTAGGGCTCCCCTAGCCTAAGGCTAGGGCACCCCTAGGCTTAGGCTAGGACACCCCTAGGCTTAGGCTAGGGGACCCCTAGGCTTAGGCTAGGGGACCCCTAGGCTTAGGCTAGGGCACCCCTAAGCTTAGGCTAGGGCACCCATCGTCTTATGCTAGGGCACCCCTAAGCTGAGGCTAGGGCACCCCTAGTCTTAGGCTAGGGCACCCCAAGGCTTAGGCTAGGGCACCCCTAGGCTTACGCTAGGGCACCCTAGGCTTAGGCTAGGGCACCCATAGGCTTAGGCTAGGGTACCCCTAGGTTTAGGCTAGGGAACACCTAGGCTTACGCTAGGGCACCCCTAAGCTTAGGCTAGGGCACCCCTAGGCTTAGGCTAGGGCACCCCTAGGCTTAGGCTAGGGCACCCCTAGGCTTAGGCTAGGGCACCCCTAGGCTTAGGCTAAGGCTAGGGCTCAGCTAGCCTAAGGCTAGGGCACCCCTAGTCTTTGGCTAGTGCACCCCTAAGCTTAGGGTAGGGCACCCCTAGGCTTAGGCTAGGGCACATCTAGGCTTAGGCTAGGGCACCACTAGGCTTAGGCTAGGACACCCCTAGGCTTAGGCTAGGGCACCCCTAGGCTTAGGTTAGGGCACCCCTAGGCTTAGGCTAAGGCTAGGGCTCAGCTAGCCTAAGGCTAGGGCACCCCTAGGCTTTGACTAGGGCACCCCTAAACTTAGGGTATGGCATCCCTAGGCTTATTCTAGGGCACATCTAGGCTTAGGCTAGGGCACCACTAGGCTTAGGCTAAGGCTAGGGCTCCCCTAACCTAAGGCTAGGGCACCCCTAGGCTTAGGCTAGGGCATCCCTAGGCGTAGGATAGGGCACCCCTAGGCTTAGGCTAAGGCTAGGGCTCTGCTAGCCTAAAAATAGGGCACCCCTAGGCTTAGGCTAGGGGACCCCAAGGCTTAAGCTAGGGCACCCGTAGGCTTAGGCTAAGGCTAGGGATCCCCTAGCCTAAGGCTAGGGCACTCCTAGGCTTAGAGTAGGGCACCCCTAAGCTTAGGCTAGGACACCCGTAGGCTTAGGCTAGGGCACCTCTAGGCTTACGCTAGGGCACCCCTAGGCTTAGGCTAAGGGTAGGGCTCCCCTAGCCTTAGGCTAGGGCACCCCTAGGCTTAGGGTAGGGCAACCCTTGGTTTAGGCTAGGGCACCCCTAGGATTAGGCTAAGGCACCCCATGGCATAGGATAGGGCACCCCAAGGCTTAGGCTAGGGCACCCCTAGGCTTATTCTAGGGCACCCCTAGGCATAGGCTAGGTCACCCCTAGGCTTAGGATAATGCTAGGGCTCAGCTAGCCTAAGGCTAAGGCACCCCTAGGCTTAGGCTAGGGCACCCCTAGGCTTAGGCTAGGGCAACCCTAGGCTTAGGCTAAGGCTAGGGCTCCACTTGACTAAGGCTAGGGCACCCCAAGGCTTAGGCTAGGGCACCCCTAGGCTTATTCTAGGGCACCCCTAGGCATAGGCTAGGTCACCCCTAGGCTTAGGTTAAGGCTAGGGCTCCACTAGACTAAGGCTAGGGCACCCCTAGCCTTAGGCTAGGGCACCCCTAGGCTTAGGCTAGGGCAACCCTAGGCTTAGGCTAAGGCTAGGGCTCCACTTGACTAAGGCTAGGGCACCCCTAGGCTTAGGCTAGGGTACCCCTAGGCTTGGTCTAGGACATGGCTAGGCTTAGGCTAAGGCAAGGGCTCCCCTTGCCTAACCCTAGGGCACCCCTAGGCTTAGGCTAGGGCACCCCTAGGCTTAGACTAGGGCATCCCTAAGCTTAGGCTAGGGCACCCCTAGGCTTAGCCTAGTGCACCCCTAGGCTTAGGCTAAGACTAGGGCTTCTCTAGCCTAAGGCTAGGGCACCACTAGGCGTAGGCTAGGGCACCCCTAGGCTTAGGCTAAGCTAGGGCTCAGCTAGCCTAAGGCTTGAGCACCCCTAGGCTTAGGCTAGGGCAACCGTAGGCTTAGGGTAGGGAACCCCTAGGCTTAGGCTAGGGCACCCCTAGGCTTATGCTAGGGCACCCCTAGGCTTAGGCTAAGGCTAGGTCTCCACTTGACTAAGGCTAGGGCACCCCTAGCCTTAGGCTATGGCACCCGTAGGCTTAGGCTAGGGCACCCCTAGGCTCAGGCTAGGGAACCCCAAGGCTTAGGCTAGGGCACCCCTAGGCTTAGGCTAGGGCACCCATAGGCTTAGGCTCGGGCACCCCTAGGTTAGGCTAGGGCACCCCTAGGCTTAGGCTAAGGCTAGGGCTCCCCTAGCCTAAGGCTAGGGCACCCCTAGGCTTAGGCTAGGACACCCCTAGGCTTAGGCTAGGGGACCCCTAGGCTTAGGCTAGGGGACCCCTAGGCTTAGGCTAGGGCACCCCTAAGCTTAGGCTAGGGCACCCATCGTCTTATGCTAGGGCACCCCTAAGCTGAGGCTAGGGCACCCCTAGTCTTAGGCTAGGGCACCCCAAGGCTTAGGCTAGGGCACCCCTAGGCTTACGCTAGGGCACCCTAGGCTTAGGCTAGGGCACCCATAGGCTTAGGCTAGGGTACCCCTAGGTTTAGGCTAGGGAACACCTAGGCTTACGCTAGGGCACCCCTAAGCTTAGGCTAGGGCACCCCTAGGCTTAGGCTAGGGCACCCCTAGGCTTAGGCTAGGGCACCCCTAGGCTTAGGCTAGGGCACCCCTAGGCTTAGGCTAAGGCTAGGGCTCAGCTAGCCTAAGGCTAGGGCACCCCTAGTCTTTGGCTAGTGCACCCCTAAGCTTAGGGTAGGGCACCCCTAGGCTTAGGCTAGGGCACATCTAGGCTTAGGCTAGGGCACCACTAGGCTTAGGCTAGGACACCCCTAGGCTTAGGCTAGGGCACCCCTAGGCTTAGGTTAGGGCACCCCTAGGCTTAGGCTAAGACTAGGGCTCAGCTAGCCTAAGGCTAGGGCACCCCTAGGCTTTGACTAGGGCACCCCTAAACTTAGGGTATGGCATCCCTAGGCTTATTCTAGGGCACATCTAGGCTTAGGCTAGGGCACCACTAGGCTTAGGCTAAGGCTAGGGCTCCCCTAACCTAAGGCTAGGGCACCCCTAGGCTTAGGCTAGGGCATCCCTAGGCGTAGGATAGGGCACCCCTAGGCTTAGGCTAAGGCTAGGGCTCTGCTAGCCTAAAAATAGGGCACCCCTAGGCTTAGGCTAGGGGACCCCAAGGCTTAAGCTAGGGCACCCGTAGGCTTAGGCTAAGGCTAGGGATCCCCTAGCCTAAGGCTAGGGCACCCCTAGGCTTAGAGTAGGGCACCCCTAAGCTTAGGCTAGGACACCCGTAGGCTTAGGCTAGGGCACCTCTAGGCTTACGCTAGGGCACCCCTAGGCTTAGGCTAAGGGTAGGGCTCCCCTAGCCTTAGGCTAGGGCACCCCTAGGCTTAGGGTAGGGCAACCCTTGGTTTAGGCTAGGGCACCCCTAGGATTAGGCTAAGGCACCCCATGGCATAGGATAGGGCACCCCAAGGCTTAGGCTAGGGCACCCCTAGGCTTATTCTAGGGCACCCCTAGGCATAGGCTAGGTCACCCCTAGGCTTAGGATAATGCTAGGGCTCCACTAGACTAAGGCTAGGGCACCCCTAGCCTTAGGCTAGGGCACCCCTAGGCTTAGGCTAGGGCAACCCTAGGCTTAGGCTAAGGCTAGGGCTCCCCTAGACTAAGGCTAGGGCACCACTAGGCTTAGGCTAGGGCACCCCTAGGCTTAGGCTAGGGCACGCCTAGGCTTAGGCTAGGGCACCCCTAGGCTTAGGATAAGGCTAGGGCTCCCCTAGCCTAAGGCTATGGCACCCCTAGGCTTAGGCTAGGGCACCCCTAGGCTTAGGCTACGGCTAGGGCCCCCCTAGTCTAAGGCTAGAGCACCCCTAGGCTTAGGCTAGGGCACCCCTAGGCTTGGCCTAGGACACCACTAGGCTTAGGCTAAGGCAAGGGCTCCCCTTGCCTAACCTTAGGGCACCCCTAGGCTTAGGCTAGGGCACCCCTAGGCTTAGACTAGGGCATCCCTAAGCTTAGGCTAGGGCACCCCTAGGCTTAGCCTAGGGCACCCCTAGGCTTAGGCTAAGACTAGGGCTTCCCTAGCCTAAGGCTAGGGCACCACTAGGCGTAGGCTAGGGCACCCCTAGGCTTAGGCTAAGGCTAGGGCTCAGCTAGCCTAAGGCTTGAGCACCCCTAGGCTTAGGCTAGGGCAACCGTAGGCTTAGGGTAGGGAACCCCTTAGGCTTAGGCTAGGGCACCCCTAGACTTATGCTAGGGCACCCCTAGGCTTAGGCTAAGGCTAGGTCTCCACTTGACTAAGGCTAGGGCACCCCTAGCCTTAGGCTAGGGCACCCGTAGGCTTAGGCTAGGGCACCCCTAGGCTCAGGCTAGGGAACCCTTAGGCTTAGGCTAGGGCACCCCTAGGCTTACGCTAGGGCACCCATAGGCTTAGGCTCGGGCACCCCTAGGCTTAGGCTAGGGCACCCCTAGGCTTAGGCTAAGGCTAGGGCTCCCCTAGCCTAAGGCTAGGGCACCCCTAAGCTTAGGCTAGGGCACCCCTAGGCTTAGGCTAGGGGACCCCTAGGCTTAGGGTAGGGCACCCCTAAGCTTAGGCTAGGGCACCCATCGTCTTATGCTAGGGCACCCCTAAGCTTAGGCTAGGGCACCCCTAGTCTTAGGCTAGGGCACCCGTAGGCTTAGGCTAGGGCACCCTAGGCTTAGGCTAGGGCACCCCTAGGCTTAGGCTAGGGCACCCCTAGGCTTAGGCTAGGGTACCCCTTGGCTTAGGCTAGGGAACACCTAGGCTTACGCTAGGGCACCCCTAAGCTTAGGATAGGGTACCCCTAGTCTTAGGCTAGGGCACCCCTAGGCTTAGGCTAGGGCACCCCTAGGCTTAGGCTAGGGCACCCCTAGGCTTAGGCTAAGGCTAGGGCTCAGCTAGCCTAAGGCTAGGGCACCCCTAGTCTTTGGTTAGGGCACCCGTAAGCTTAGGGTAGGGCACCCCTAGGCTTAGGCTAGGGCACATCTAGGCTTAGGCTAGGGCACCACTAGGCTTAGGCTAAGGCTAGGGCTCCACTAGACTAAGGCTAGGGTACCCCTAGGCTTAGGCTAGGGCACCCCTAGGCTTAGGCTAGGACACCCCTAGGCTTTAGCTAGGGCACCCCTAGTCTTAGGCTAGGGCACCCCTAGGCTTAGGCTAAGGCTAGGGCTCCCCTAGCCTAAGGCTAGGGCACCCCTAGGCTTAGGGTAGGGCATCCCTAGGCTTAGGCTAGGGCACCCCTAGGCTTAGGCTAGGGCACCCCTAGGCTTAGGCTAAGGCTAGGGCTCCCCTAGCCTAAGGCTAAGGGACCCCTAGGCTTAGGCTAGGGCACTCCTAGGCTTAGGCTAGGGCACCCCTAGGCTTAGGTTAGGGCACCCCTAGGCATAGGCTAGGGCACCCCTAGGCTTAGGCTAAGGCTAGGGCTCAGCTAGCCTAAGGCTAGGGCACCCCTAGGCTTTGGCTAGGGCACCCCTAAACTTAGGGTATGGCACCCCTAGGCTTATTCTAGGGCACATCTAGGCTTAGGCTAGGGCACCACTAGGCTTAGGCTAAGGCTAGGGCTCCCCTAGCCTAAGGCTAGGGCTCCCCTAGGCTTAGGCTAGGGCACCCCTAGGCATAGGATAGGGCACCCCTAGGCTTAGGCTAAGGCTAGGGCTCAGCTAGCCTAAGGCTTGAGCACCCCTAGGCTTAGGCTAGGGCAACCCTAGGCTTAGGGTAGGGAACTCCTAGGCTTAGGCTAGGGCACACCTAGGCTTATGCTAGGGCACCCCTAGGCTTAGGCTAAGGCTAGGGCTCCACTAGACTAAGGCTAGGGCACCCCTAGGCTTAGGCTAGGGAACCCCTAGGCTTAGGCTAGGGCCCCGCTAGGCTTAGGCTAGGGCACCCATAGGCTTAGGCTCGGGCACCCCTAGGCTTAGGCTAGGGCACCCCTAGGCTTAGGCTAAGGCTAGAGGTCCCCTAGCCTAAGGCTAGGGCACCCCTAGGCTTAGGCTAGGGCACCCCTAGGCTTAGGCTAGGGGACCCCTAGGCATAAGCTAGGGCACCCCTAAGCTTGGGCTAGGACACCCCTAGGCTTAGGCTAGGGCACCCCTAGGCTTAGGCTAGGGCACTCCTAAGCTTAGGCTAAGGCAAGGGCTCAGCTAGCCTAAGGCTAGGGCACCCCTAGGCTTAGGCTAGGGCACCCCTAGGCTTAGGGTAGGGCACCCCTAGGATTAGGCTAGGGCACCCCTAGGCTTACGCTAGGGCACCCCTAGGCTTACGCTAGGGCACCCCTAAACTTAGGCTAGGACACCCCTAGTCTTAGGCTAGGGCACCCCTAGGCTTAGGCTAAGGCTAAGGCTCCCCTAGCCTACGGTTAGGGCACCCCTAGGCTTAGGCTAGGGCACCCCTAAGCTTAGGCTAGGGCACCCCTAGGCTTTGGCTAGGGCACCCCTAAGCTTAGGGTAGGGCACTCCTAGGCTTAGGCTAGGGCACATCTATGCTTAGGCTAGGGCACCCCTTAGCTTAGGCTAGGGCACCCCTAGTCTTAGGCTAGGGCACACCTACGCTTAGGCTAAGGGTAGGGCTCTGCTAGCCTAAGAATAGGGCACCCCTAGGCTTAGGCTAGGGCACCCCTAGGCTTAAGCTAGGGCACCCGTAGGCTTAGGCTAAGGCTAGGGATTCCCTAGCCTAAGGCTAGGGCACCCCTAGAATTTTGGTAGGGCACCCCTAAGCTTAGGCTAGGACACCCGTAAGCTTAGGCTAGGGCACCTCTAGGCTTACGCTAGGGCACCCCTAGGCTTAGGCTAAGGGTAGGGCTCCCCTAGCCTATGGCTAGGGCACCCCTAGGCTTAGGGTAGGGCAACCCTTGGCTTAGGCTAGGGCACCCCTAGGATTAGGCTAAGGCACCCCATGGCATAGGATAGGGCACCCCAAGGCTTAGGCTAGGGCACCCCTAGGCTTAGTCTAGGGCACCCCTAGGCGTAGGCTAGGTCACCCCTAGGCTTAGGATAATGCTAGGGCTCAGCTAGCCTAAGGCTAAGGCACCCCTAGGCTTAGGCTAGGGCACCCCAAGGCTTAGGTTAAGGCTAGGGCTCCACTAGACTAAGGCTAGGGCACCCCTAGCCTTAGGCTAGGGCACCCCTAGGCTTAGGCTAGGGAACCCCTAGGCTTAGGCTAGTGCACCCCTAGGCTTAGACTAAGGCTAGGGCTCCCCTAGCCTAAGGCTACGGCACCCCTAGGCTTAGGCTAGGGCACCCCTAGGCTTAGGCTAGGGCAACCCTAGGCTTAGGCTAAGGCTAGGGCTCCCCTAGACTAAGGCTAGGGCACCACTAGGCTTCGGCTAGGGCACCCCTAGGCTTAGGCTAGGGCACCCCTAGGCTTAGGATAAGGCTAGGGCTCCCCTAGCCTAAGGCTAGGGCACCCCTAGGCTTACGGTAGGGCATCCCTAGGCTTAGGCTAGGGCACTCCTAGACTTAGGCTAGGCCACCCCTAGGCTTAGGCTAAGGCTAGGGCTCCCGTAGCCTAAGGCTAGGGCACCCCTAGGCTTAGGGTAGGGCATCCCTAGGCTTAGGCTAGGGCACCCCTAGGCTTAGGCTAAGGCACCCCATTTCTTAGGATAGGGCACCCCTAGGCTTAGGCTAAGGCTAGGGCTCCACTAGACTAAGGCTAGGGCACCCCTAGCCTTACGCTAGGGCACCCCTAGGCTTAGGCTAGTGCAACCCTAGGCTTATGCTAGGGCACCCCTAGGCTTAGGATAGGGCACCCCTAGGCTTAGGCTAAGGCTAGGGCTCACCTAGTCTAAGGCTAGGGCACCCCTAGGCTTAGGCTAGTGCACCCCTAGGCTTAGGCTAGGACACCGCTAGGCTTAGGCTAAGGCTAGGGCTCCCCTTGCCTAACCTTAGGGCACCCCTAGGCTTAGGCTAGGGCACCCCAAGTTAGACTAGGGCACCCCTAAGCCTTAGGCTAGGGCACCCCTAGGCTTAGCCTAGGGCACACCTAGGCTTAGGCTAACACTAGGGCTCCCCTAGCCTAAGGCTAGGGCACCCCTAGGCTTAGGATAAGGCTAGGGCTCAGCTAGCCTAAGACTTGAGCACCCCTAGATATGTGGAATCTTAGGATGGAATAGTTTGAATACACAGAAAAAAATTCAGTGGAATCATAACCCTCTAAATAATTACCCTCTAAAGCCACAAAGATCAACTGTGTCCAGCATGGTGACAGTTTAGCATATGCCATGGGCACATTGCTCATATCCCAGTGTTGTTAATCAACAAAAACTCACGCACTGCCACTTATAGTGACCCTAGGCACAATAGAATAAAAGCCTTTCTAGTCCTGTGACATCCTCACAATGGTCATATTTTAGCCTATTGTTACAGCCACTGTGTTGATCCATCTCATTCAGGGCTTACCTGTTTTTTGACGATGCTCTACCAAGTATTTTGTCCTTTTCTAGGGACTAATTTCTCC
Source organism: Tenrec ecaudatus (assembly GCF_050624435.1). Classification (NCBI taxonomy): domain Eukaryota; kingdom Metazoa; phylum Chordata; class Mammalia; order Afrosoricida; family Tenrecidae; genus Tenrec; species Tenrec ecaudatus. The sequence goes on from NW_027459504.1 coordinate 724,345, forward strand.
TGATACCATGTTCAAAGTATATGAAATGGAGTTTTACCATCCTCACTTCTAAAATACATTCTGGCTGTACTTCTTCATGGATAGACCTCTTTGTTTTGCTGGGCATTCATGGTATATTCAATATTATTTGCAACATCATATTTTAAAGGCATCATATTTTCTTCAGTCTTCCTTATTTATGGTCCATCTTTCACATGCATATGTCAAACATTACCATCAAGTCTATTCTTATTCATAGTGACCATATAGGGTTTCCAAGGCTGTAAATCTTTACAGGGTCAAATAGCTTCCTCTTTCTTCTGTGGAGCAGCAAGTGGGTTGAACCACCAACCTTGCTGTTAGTCATTCAACCCATACCAGACACTGAAATTAAGACTCCTTTCACATGCATCTAAGGTGATTAAAAATATCAAGGCTAAAAGCAGGCATAATTTGCTAATCCCCAGAGTAAAACATTTGCTCTTTCACATTTTAAAGAGGTCTTTTACAACAGATTTTTCCAATGAAATACGTTGATTTATTGACTGCTGCTTCTGTGAGTATTGATTGTGGGTCCAAGTAAAATAGAGTTTAGCTACATTTCTCTATTTGTAATGATGTTGTGTGTTTATATTTGTCAAGTTGAGAAGACATTTGTATTCTTAGTGTTGAAGACTAATTCATTCTGAAGGTGTACTATATGAGCTTTATCAGTAAGTACTTCAAGGCCTATTGACTTTCAGCCAGCAAGATTGGGTCATCTGCATAATACAGGTTGTTAATGATTCTTCCTCCAAACCAGATGCCTCAACTTCTTCATACAGAGCAGCTTCTCAGATTATTTGAATAAGTATAGTGTGATAGATAGGTAGGTTTATAGTGCCAACCTGGCCAATAAGAACATGTGGGATTAATAAATTCGCAGTTTGATTCGTGGGCAAAGAGATAAATGGCTCAGCAAGCCACACCTATCTCTCAGTTGCTCTCTGGTGATCAGACCAGTGTGTGGCTGCCTTACCTAGTTCTGCAGTTTGCTGCCTGGCTGTACTGCCATATTTACTGTTGCATGGAAGTGAGTTAAACTGAGTCCTTTGTACTGCTATGTGGACTAATTAGCTGTTATATTCCTTCGTGTTCTATCTATCTATCAAATCATAAATGTCCTGGTTTTGTTTCTCTAGAGAACCCTGTCTAACACATATGGTGAAAGGATATAACCACAACACACACTCTCCTGATTTTAAACCACGCACTATCCACTTGTTCTATTCGAACCACTTCCTGTTGGTTTGTGTACAGGTACCACAGGAGCACAATTAAATGTACGGGAATTCCCATTGTTCTCATATGTATTCATATGCTACCCAAAGTTTGTTATGGTACACAGTAAAATCCTCTGCATAGTCAATAGTACATAAGTAAGCATTTTCCTTGTATCCTCTGTTTTCAGCCAAGGTCCATCTGAAACCAGCATTGATATACCTTGCCTCATGCCCTCTTTTAATACAGCCTGGATTTCTGGCAGCTTCCTGTTGACATATTGCTATAACTACTTTTAAAGGTATCGTCAATAAAATTGTACTTGCATGTCATATTAATGTTATTTTAAATTAATTTGCAGATTTTGTTGCGTCATATTTCTTTAGAATGGACACAAATATTAATCACTTCCAGTTGGTTGGCCAGATAGCTATCTTCCAAATTTCTTGACATGGACTATCACTGCATGAGCGTGTTGAAATATTTCCATTCCTATCCCTTCCTTGCTTTTCACTAATGCTTACATTGCAGCTTCAACTTCCTCTTGGCCTTTTGAACTAGTAGAACCTCAACTAATTCTTGGGAACAGAGACTCTGTACACTCCGTCCATATTCTTTGGATTCTCCCTACATCATTCAATAGTTTGATAAATAATCCTTGAACATTGTAATCCGAGGCTTGGATTTGTTCTTCTGTTCTTTCAATTTATGATATGCTGACTGTACTCATTCCTTTTGCTTTCCTAATTCCAGGTCTTTACACGTTACAATATAATTCTTTACTTTATCTTCTCAAGCTGTCCTTTCAAATTTTTCTGTTCAACTCTTTTATTTCATCATTTCTTCCATTTGCTTTAACTGCTTTAGGTTCAAGAGCAAGTTTCCCAGTCTCCTCTGATATCCACTGTAGTATTTTCTTTCTTTCCTGGATTATTAATGATCTTTTTGAGGAGCCCCCAATAAAATGATTTGTGATAAATAAATAAATAGCCACAGGTGACATGACAAAAAAAAACCAAAACATTGATGACCTTTATGCTATTTCACAAGTCTTCTGGTAGCTGATCATTAATGTTCAATATGTCCGAACCATTCTTGAGATAGGCTCTAAATTCAGGTGAGATATTGTGATAGTAAGGTTTCGTGTCATTTTAGCTTGACCAGGATCTTCAGAAGGTGCAGCTCACACTCTCCTTGGGGGTATGACCTATTTCATAGCTATAAGTAGACTGTGGAGAATGGGCTCACTCTTTTTCTTCCTGATGAAATGACCCTGGACCCTACGTCTGGCTTCTTGGGATGGCAATCACCATGAGACCTGCTGACCCTAAGAGCTGTCTGTGGCCTGCCAACTGCCTGTTGACATTGGATTCTCCCAACTCTGCTTCCACCAACCTGTGGTTTTCCTGTTTCTTGGGCTATTCCTCCAACAGCTTCAGGAGTCTGGAAGGGCCTCTAGTTTGCATCTGATTTATGGGCTGGAGTTGGACTGGGGTTTCTTGTTGTGTGGACTTCTTAATGTAAAATTCTTTATTGATATAAATTTCCTTCTTCTACATGTATCAGTATCACTGGTTTGTTTCTCTAGAAACCCCAGCCGACCACAAATATAATATAGACTGTATTTGGGCTCTTTTGCGTTCTTATTTTAATTTTCTTCAGGTTTGATTTGAACTTGCATATTAGTAATTGATAGTCTTTTACATAGTTGGCCCCCGGTCTTGTTTTGTCTCAATGATATTGAGCTTCTCTATCATGTCTTCCCACAGATTTAATCAATTCCATTCCTGTGTTTTCCACATGTATATATGCCGCTCCTGTTGTTGAATAAAGGTGTTTGCAATGAGGAAGTTATTGCTCTTGCAGAATTCTTTCATGCAGTCTTCAGCTTCTTTTCGATCCCCAAAGCCATAGTTTCTAATTACTCTTCCTACCTTTTTGTTTCCATGTGTGCATTCCAATTGTTAGCAATTATTAATGTATTTTCAGTACATGTGTGGTCAATTTCAGACTAAAGAAGTTGCTACAATTGTTCATTGGCTTTAGTGGTTTGTGAGAAAATTTGAATAATGGTTCTATTAACCGGCCTTCCTTGTGTATGAAGATAAATATTATTCTGTCACAGGCAGCATTGCACTTCAAGATAGATCTAAAAATGCTCTTTTTGAGGATGAAAGAGACATTCTTTTGAATTTGTCATTGTCAGCATAGTCATTCTTATCATTTTAAGATTCAAAGGGACTATTTCAACTCACCAATGCCTAGGATAATGATCTTTATAGGTCAGATTCCGTTTTTTTTATGATTTCCAATTTTCCTAGATTCTTATTTTGCACGTTTCATGTTCTGATTATTAATGAATGGTTGCAATGATTTTTCTCATTTTGAATTATAATCCATTAGCAAATGAAGGTGCCAGAAGAAGCTTTAGTACACTTTGTTGCTAGATGCCTTCAAGTCAGTTCTTTCTCATAATAATGCCTACACAACAGAATGAAACATTGCCTCGTCCTGCCCCATACTCAAAAATTTTGTTATGTTTGAGTCCAATGTTGTAGGAATTGTCTCGATCCATTTGATCGGGTGTCTTCCTCTTTTTGCAACCCCTCCACTGTAATGTGTATGATGTCCTCCAGGGACTGGTCTGTCCTGATAACATCTGCAAAGTACATGAGATGAAGTCTCGCCATCCTATCTGCCAAGGAACATTTAGCTGCACTTCTTCTCAGACAGATTTGTTTGTTCTTCTCTCCACCCATGGTACTTTTAGTATTTTTTTGTCAGTACCTTAATTCAAATGCACCAGTTCTCCTTCAGTCGTTCTCATTCAATGTTCAAATTTCACATGCATAAGGTGTGGCGGAAAATGCCATGCCTTGGGCCAGGCGCAACTTAATCCTAAGTGAAATTCTTGATCTTCAGTACTTTAAAGTGGTATTGTGCAGTAGATTTGCCTAATGCAATATGTTATTTGGTTTTTTGATTGTTGTTTCCATGAGCATTAGCTGTGAATCTAAGCAAGACGAAATCCTTGATAACTTCCATATTTTCTCCATTTATTATGATGTTATCTACAGCTCCTGTTGTGAGGTTTTGAGTTATCATTAAGGTGGACTCTACTTTGAGGAAGCTCTCTTTCTCGGTGATATTTTGATTGTTTTGCAATCTGAGGGACTCATTTTCTGGCATTATATCAGACAATATATTACTGCTATGCATAAAGTTTTCAATGGTGAATCCCTCAGAAGTGGACTGATTGTTTTGTCGTCCTGTCAGTTCTTAGTCTGGAAGCTGTGTTGAAATCTGTTCACCGTGGGTGATCCTGCCTGGTATTTGAAGTACTAGTGAACTAACTCCCAGCATCACAGCAAAGCACAAGCTACCACAGTGCAGCAAATTGACAGATGGGGCGCGGGAGGGGAGTTGTCGTTGTTAGACACTGTTAATTAGGCTCTAACTCATAGCACCCACAGCCTGTTTCCTCACAGTTAATGTTGGAGACCATTTTTGCAGCCAGTATGCCAATTCATCCCATTGAGGACCTTCTTTTTTTCACCACTCCACTTTACCAAGTATGATATCCTTCTCTAGGGACTATGCTCAGCTGTTAAGATGTCCAAAGTATGTGATATGAAGTCTTGCCATTCTCACGTCTGGGAAGCATTCTGGCTCTACTTCCGCCAAGAAAGATTTGTTCCTTCTTCTGAAAGTCCATGGAATATTCAATATTCTTCACCAGCATCATAATTCAAAGACATCAACTTTTATTTTACCTTTCATAATTATTGTCCATTTTCAAGTACATATGAGGTGATTGAAAATGCCATAGTATGATAGTTATATAATTTTATGTCAGTTTGAAGATATGTAAAAATGTAAGGTTGGTATCCAATCTGTCAATCACACCATAGCCTGATGGTGCCTCTTTGTGACCATGGCCTTCTCATAAGGAGGGCCCTGGGAACCTCCCCTTCTTTTTGCATTCACCTGACTGCTTCCTGCCCACGTTGAGAGCTGCCAGAGTCTTGCCATGCTTCCATCGACCTTGGGTCCACACGACATTGCAATCACTGGCCTTTGACATCCCTGCATTCTGCATCATTGCATGTAACTGCGTAAGTTGGAAAGGAACTTATGGGCTAGTGTTGGACTTATGGACTTGAGTTGGACTGGCCTGGGATATTTCCTTGAAATAGAAATAATATAATGACTTCTTGATTAAAAACTATTTATTGCACATATATGAGTGTCACTTGATTTGTGTCTCTAGTCAGCCTGGCTTACATCCAGTTCACTGCCATCAAGTTGATTCCAACCCTTAGCAACTCTATAGGACAGGGGTGAGATATCCCTGTGGGTTTCCAATACTGGAACTTTGTATGGGAGCAGAACTGCTTATCTTGTGTTGAGCAACCCAACTTGGTTGGTTCTGACGCATTATGTTTGTAACCACTATACCACTAGGGCTCAGCTGTGCCTTATTCCTCAAAGTGACATCTTTTAACACTGGAAATTGGTCTTCAGCAAGATCTACCAGTGTACTCGGTCATATGACTTATTTTCTTTTTACACTGTTTTGATTGTGATGTGAGGGAAAATCTACAGAGTAAATTGATTTTCTTTATAATTCATGCAATGTTTTATGATATTGATTGCAATACCTACAATGCAATACTACTTTTCCTATTCCCTCCCTTTGTTTGCCGTTTCCATTGGTCTTTCGTTCCCATGCCTTCCTGCCTTCTGAGTAACTCCCTGACAAATGCTGGGCTCTGAATTGTACATCGTTGACAGTATAGGTCTCCTATTTGGGGGCTGAAAGTTGAGCCATGGAGGTGAGGTCAGGTGTCAAATGGGAATTCCACTAGTGCCTATCATATCCTAAGGTTAGTCTTCTTATTTTGAGTTCTACATTTTCCCCAGTTGATCCAGGGCCTACTACTGTGAGCACTTTCAGAGCAATCTGCAGTGAGAACCCTATGCTATCTTGGTCTTCTGGACTCAGCGCTGTGGAGCCTGGGCTTCATGTGGTCAGTGAATCCCTTTCATCTTCTTTTGATGCTATCTGTGTAATTCTGTATTTTGAATTTCTCTTCAATTTTTTCAGCTAGTGAAATGCACATGCTTTTCATTTTTGCTGTCCTAATTCCAGGTCTTTGCACCTTTTCATATAATTCTTTATTCCATCTTTTTTAATTCCCCTTTGAGATTTTATGTTCAGCTTCTTTATTCAGCGTCTTTACTTCATCAATTATTTCTATATTTCTCTCTCTCTTTTTCGTACTTCATCATTTCTTTCATTGGCTTCAGCTACTCCACATTCAAGGTGACATCCGTTTTGTCTTTTCTTTAGTTTCTATCTTTTTAATTATCTTTGAATTTCTTTATTTATGATGTTCTTGATATTATTGCAGAACTCGTATCATCTCAGGTGATTTGTGTTCAATGTGTCAACTTTCTTCTTGAAGTATCCTCTAATTTAGATGAGATATACTCAAATTCATACTTTGACTCTTGGGGACTTGTTTTAATTTTGTTGGAATTCGAGTTGAATTTGCCATTGATGGTTTGTTCCACAGTTCGTCTCCAGTCTCGTGACTGATGATATTGAACTTCTTTATACCGTAAATACTTGAGGATAAGCCGAGGTTTTTTCAGCACATTTTTTATGCTGAAAAAGCACCCCAGCTTTGGGGGGTAAAATTAGTTTCCTTGGGTTATACTCGAGTATGTATAGTAGTTTATTTCAACAGATATAGTTGATTTAATTCATGTGTATTTCTATCGAATATACATGATCCATGTCTATGGTTACTGTTTACATCCCTGAAAAATAAATCTTCAATCAATAAGCCATCCTTATTGGAAAATTCTATCATGAGATCTCCCATGTGGCTTCCATCCCCATGGCCATATTTTCTAACTAGTGATCCTCCTCCTTAGTATCCAATTTTTGCATTCAAGTCATCAGTAATCTTGATTGCATGTTTCATCAATTTCAGACTGAAAAGGTTGGTAAAAATCCTCAATGGCTTTATTGTTAGCATTAGTGGTTGGTGTGTAAATTTGAATAATAACTTTATTAATTATTCATCCTTGTAGGTGTAATATATCCTACACCTAACAATGGTGAACATTGGAATCGATGTTGAAACATTCTCATTTTTAACATGAAAGTCATCCATTCCTTTCAAATTTGTTACTCTGGTATGTAAACCATATTATTGTGACATTCAAAATGACCAATACCAGTATATTTCAGTTCAATAACACCTAGAGTGTTTGATCTTTATGTGTTCCATTTTTTCATGGCTTCCAATTTTTCTAGATCCATATTTCATGCATCCCATCTTCTTGTTAGTGGTTATTGCAGTACTGCTGTTTCTTCTCATTTTGAGTCATTGCCACATCAAGAAATATAGGTCCTGAAAACTTTATATCACTAAGGTCAACTCTACTTTGAGGAGACAGCTCTTCCCCAATTATATTTTGAGTGTCTTCCAACTTGAGGGGTTCATCATCCTGCACTATATGAAACAATATTCCACTGCTATCAATGTGCTCCACAAACACCACTATTTTTTTCAGATGTAGATTGGCAGGTTATTCTTTCTAGTCTATTTAGCTTGTAAGCTTTTCTGAAAATTTTCCACCACGGGTAACTATGCTTGTGTTTGAAATACCAGTGGTATATCTCACAGGATCATGATGACTTTCAAGTTATGATAGTTCAAGAACCTGACATGTCTGACAACTTGGCATGCTAGCCTAATTCCGAATGGCCAGCACATCTCTCTTCTTGCTTTCTCTAGTTTCTGTAGACCACTGTACCTGAGCATGCATGGCTTAGGAGGTTGTGGAGTTAATTCTTGCTTCCTGGAGTAACCCTTAACCAATGACCCATAGGAGTTGTTGGACAAATAGCCACACTCCCTCACATTCTGGGCTGAATAACTAGTGGATTTTCTACAGTGTCTCCAGTAAGATTAACCTCCAGTTGCTCACAATTTTAAATTGTTTGATAATGTACTTTTCATTGGCTGCCTTCTTTCTCTTTTCTATTTCCCATTTCCTTATTGATATCTCCCCAGAAAATGGCTTAATTAAAACCTTTGTCTCAGGATCTAATCCTATGGGGAACCCAAACTCAATCACACAAGACATTTGTCAAATCATGGACTTAGTGGTTATAGCTATTATATGTGTAGGTCATGGAAGAGGAGAATTCATACCATCACTTTGAATAGTCATTCGGAGTGCCAACTGGGTCCCCAGCATAGATCCTGGACATCAAAACTCACTGTTTCCTGTATCATAACACTTCCTTTTAGACTTCAGTCATTCAAAAAACTCAACAAATAGCTTGCTGTCTCACTTCAAATTTTGTAGTGTGCAAATATGGCTATGTTTTCATTGTGTGTTTAGCCCTGGACAAATCAGCTTTGACCAGGAAGGTGAAGTCATGTGGAAAAACAAACCAAAAACACTAGCAGCTGTGTGTTGTGGAAGAAAACCCTGTGGATGAAGTGCAATTTTTAGGGAACAGAGACCAGTAAGATAAACCAAAAAGTGTCCACTGTTCTGATGTTAAGGAAAACCCTGGTGAGGCAGTAATTAAGCACTTAAGGGCTAATCAATCAGCAGTTCAAACCCACCATCTTCCCCAAGGAAGAGTTACGATGTGGCAGTCTGACCCCCTTAAGATTTACATTGATTACCACTACCAACTGATCTGAGAGGGATAGCATTAGGGGATGCTGGATCGCATTCTTAACGAGCTCTAATGGCAGAGTGGACTCCTCATTGATCTCCTAACCACAAGGAAAGTGGTTCTAACCTATCAGTTGGTCCATGTGAGAAATAGGAGTTTGTCTGCTCTGGTAAAGATTTAAGCCTTGGAAAATCAAAGGGTGAAGTTCTATTCTATCTTGTAGGGTCTCTATGAGTCAGCTTCAACACAATGATAATGAGTTTGCTTTGGAATTTTGGGATAGAATAGGAGAAATATGTGCAACGAAGTTTAAACTTATTTTAAATGTTCAGTGGTATTGCTCAGAGAGAGATTCTTGGAACCCACAAGAATGTTGTCCTTAGGCACCTTCAGATCTGGAACTGAACTCACTCCCTTGGCTCAATCTTCAGCCAAACAATAGGTAGATCTATAAGGTAAAAAGTAACACTAATCAACTCTTTGAATCAAAAGGATATAATTTATTCAAAGATCAAGTTCAGAAGGGTCAGGAAAGAAGGGGGAATGGAAACAGGAAATACAAGGAGGAAGTGCGATAAGTGATATTACGTTGAGCAGATTGCAGTCAATATCGTGAAGCAAAATATGTGTGAACTGTCAAATGGAAAACAGATGTATTCTGTAAACCTTCACCCAACTCACAATAAAGATATTTTTTTTCAGCCTTGGAAACCTATGAGGCAATACTATTCTGTCCTATAGGGTACCACTGAGTTGAAATCAACCCAGTGGCAATGGGATATTGATGCTGATGCTTTCTGCCGATTCTAAAAAATAGGGTTATTAGCAATTATTGTGGAAATAGCATGAATGAGACTATGTAAATGGGGTTGGTTACAGATAAATTCTTGTAAATGTTAAAGGATAAGTGATTGAGGATGGACTTGCCCAAAAAGAGAAAATTATTGCAAGATTTTGTTCCAGGGATAAAATAAAAATAGGTTTCCTGTGGGTAAGACTTAAGCCTATAGATATGGAATTTAAGGAACTGGTATTCCATGATGGTCACCTTCCCGACACAATCACTCAAGACAAAAAGTGGGTGTATAAACAAATGTGGTGAAGAAAGCTTATGGAGCCTAGCTATCAAAAGATAAAGAGTCTAGGGTTTTAAAGACTAGAAGGTTCACAAGTGGCCATCTAACTCAGAAGCAATAAAGCGCACATGAAAGAAGCACACCAGCCTGTGTGATCACAAGTTGTAGAAGGGATCAGGTATCAGGCATCAAAGAACAAAAAAATCATATCATTGTGAATGAGGGGGGGGTACAGTTAGGGGATCCAAGATCTATCTGTAGGCAACTGGACAACCCCTTACAGAAGGGTCGCTGGGAGGAGATGAGCCAGTCAGGATGCAGTGTAGCAACGATGAAACATATAACTTTCCTCTCATTCCTAAATGCTACCGCGCCCACTATCATGATCCCAATTCTACCTTACAAACCTGGCTAGACCAGAGAATATACACTGGTCCATATAGGAACTGGAAACACAGGGAAACCAGGACAGATGACCCCTTCAGGACCAGTGCTGAGAGTAGCAATAACAGGAGGATGGAGGAAAGGTGGGGTAGAAAGAGGGATCTGATTACAAGGATCTACATATAACCTCCTCCATGAGGGAGGGACAACAAAAAAGTGGGTGAAGGTAGATGTCGGACAGTGTAAGATAGGACAGAATAATAATTTATAAATTATCAAGGGTCCATGAGGGAGGGGAAGGGGGAAGGAGGGGAAATGAGGAGCTACTACCAAGGGCTCAAGTAGAAAGCAAATGTTTTGAGAATGATGATGGCAACAAATGTACGCAGTGGATGTATGTATAGATTGTGATAAGAGTTGTAGGAGCCCCCAATAAAATGATTCTTTTTAAAAACCTCAAAGAGCAAAACACACTATGGTTTATTGTACATCAATGATACTTCAATAAAATTACATTAAAAAGGGGAAAAAGAAATGGAATTTAAGGTAAAGAAAGTATTCCCTTTGAGGACCATAATGCAAATATATATTTAGGCAGGCAATTAGATAAAGACATTTTAAGTCTTGGCTTCTATACCTGCCATCTGTCTGTTATGAAAAGTATAATTAGCAACTAGAATCTCTCATACAAAATCAACTCAATATGGTCTTTCTGGTCTGACCTCCGTGGTGTTCTACTCTGCTTTGATGGAGCTCATCATATCATGACTCTATAACAAGATTGAGGAGTTATTTACATTCTTATGTGGAAGGTAAATCTGTTTGGCCATTCTGTTACACTAGTTCATTTTCTTTCCTACCATCCCATCTGCCATTTTAATTCAAAACAAGGCGAAAAGCATGTATGTGCCTTTTGAGGAAGGAGAAGATTTTGGTGTGGAAGAAATTCTCTTCTAGACTGCAAGGTAAGTATTTACCCCCTCTAGCCCTGTTGGAGGAGGGGAAAAGGAAGAGAGACAAGGCAAAGAGAACAACATAGTTAGTTTCATGCCTCCTTACTTGACCTGGGGATTGAGGGGAATATCAGTGACTATGGACCTGTTGTGCTCCCCATTTGGAAGCATGAAGTATAGAGGCTGCCAGGCAGAGCAGCCCTCTGGGAAGTCACTGAAGACAAACATATAGAGAGTGCCATCAAGTCTACTGTGATCCATGGAGACCTTATATGAAATGGAATGGAGTGCTGTCTGATCTTGCACCATTGTCACACATTCCTGAATGTTGAAGTCCATTGTTGCAGCGATTAGGTCAATCTGCCTCAATAAGGATCTTCCATGTCCCTCTATTTCATCAAATATGATGTCTTCCTCTAGCAATTGTCCACTGATAGTGTGTCCAAAACACATTAGTCAGTCAGTGTTCTCTTGTGATCCATAAGGTTTTCTTTCAGTAATTTTTGGAAGTGGACTAGCAGGCCCCTCTTCCTTGTCTGTCTTAGTCTAGAAGCTTCACTGAAACCTGTCCACCATGGGCAATCCTGCTGGTATTTGAAATTCTGGGAACAGAGCTTCCAGCACCATAACAATACACAAACCATTATAGTACAACCAACTGACAGATGAGTGGAGGATATCTATATCTATATATGGAGAGAGAGAGAGTAAAACTGGCAATGCAGTCTGATTAGGCAGTATTCTGATAATCTGCTGCTAACAGAAAGTATCCCCACAAATAGCATCTTAAAGTAATGATGATATCAATTTTGCTCACAAATCTGCAATCTGGGCAGAGCTCAGTGAGGACACTAGTTTTGGCTTCATCAAGCATTAGCTGGGGTAGCTCAAAGGACAGAGGCTGCAGCTCTCTTAAGACTCACTCCCTCACACGACTGATACTTCTATTGTTTGGAGCTCAAAAAGAACCCTATATGTGACATTTTCATTTGGCTTGGTCTTCCTTGCAACATCCTGACAGAGTCCCAATGGTGAACAACCCAATACGACCAGGTGGAAGTCACAGAGCAACACTTCTGCCATAGTCAAAGGCCTGCCAAGATGCAAGGAAGAGGGAAAGCAGGCCCTGTTTCTGGAAAAATGAACACAAACTCATCTTGTAACAAGAGAATGTGCGATGTGCAACATTAGGACAGTCATCTTTGAAGGACACAACCTGCCATGAGTCAAGATACAGAGACAGATTTCTACAAAAGCGAAAGGGCAGGACTTAGACTTAAAGATAAAGCCACAGACTTCATAGGACAAGAGCAATAGGGAGACAAGCAAAGGAAAGCTCTAGGACTCAAGCCTAACATGGCTAAAGATAGGGACAATGTCAGGACTGAACTGGAAGCAAGCAGACACCTGTGCAAGGCAGAACCCGTGAAGTTGTGAGTGCCTTCAAAGCTAAGTCAAAGTACCTTGGGGCGTGAGAAGGGAAGGAGCAGGAGAAGGAATTAATGGGTAGGTTTATGGAATTTGTAAGTCTGGAGACAGAGCATCAGGAATAGCTGGGTTCTGGCACTCAGTTGATACCATCAGAGTTTGAACCTTTTCCTTTCAGAGCTGTTTCCTTTTGAGTTTCACGCAGGCTTCCTGATGACAGCTGTAGTTTTATCTAGAAGCTCAGGAATTCTATTAGAGAGAGGCTCTTTTCCTTTCTAATCATTGGCGGTACTATCAGGTAAGCATTGGATTGCTAACTGCAAGGTTGGCAGTGCTACCCTACCAGCTACCTCATAGGGAAAAAGATGGAACTTTCTGCTCACATAAATATTTACAGTCTGAGAAACCCCACAGGGACCTTCTATGATTCAAAATGGACTCATTGGCAATGAGGAAATTGTTTCTGGGGCATTTTTTAGGGTTAGATATCATTAACCTAGCATGAGTCTCATACTGAGTCTGACCCAGTCCCTTTGGACAGAGGAAAGTCATGCCCTGACTAGCCAGGCCTGGAGCTGGCAGATTGGGTCAATGCCAGCAGAAGCATGGAGATGGAGCATGGTGGAAGAGTGATCCCAAAGATACAAGCCATGTGCTGTGAGTGGAAGAAGGGCAAATGAATGCTGCATTAATTAACCAGTCATTGACAAAATGAGGTTGCATGACAAATGGCTCCAAAACCCAGCAGTTCAACAAACAGCCCAACCCCTTCCCTCCCACACACACAGTTCTTAAAATTCAGGATCAGGGAGATTAACTGGAACTTTGAACTTGGCACTTCAGGGCTTGGAAGAGGTGACAGTGCATGTAAAGGCCTTGGGGCAGGAGAGATCTTGGTGTGACTGAAAGCCCAGAAGAAGACTAATTTGGGGGAGGTGAGATAATAGGAATGGAGTTTTCAGTGAGCATTTCCTTGAGAGCCTTCAAGCAAAAGCGATTTTTCTATATTCATGTTTTAGAAGTAGATCTCCACCCATTGTGTAAAGCTTTGGGTATTGGATTGGTGTCGGTATGCAGGGAAAAAATAAATGGGCTTGTTATGGATTAGGAGCCTGTGGTAGTCACCTAATCTTGTGTCAAGTTAAGGATTAGGAGTGTAGGCGTGGAGTTTAGGCTGCCAATCTGGAGATAGTCAGTGAGATTTTTATGTGGGCATAGCCTTCTCCTGAGAACTCTGAGAAATCTGGTACTTCCTCCTTGGCGGTGGAAGACACCTCTCTCTCTCTCTCTCTCTCTCTCTCTCTCTCTCTCTCTCTCTCTCTCTCTCTCTCTCTCTGCTACTCCTTTGGAGACATTGCAGAAGGCAAGCCAAATGGATGCGACCAGACCTCTGAAGCCAAAGAAGCCTCAGAGAGATCGCAGCCAGCACTGAGATGCTTACAATGCCACTGGATCCACAAGACTTTCCACCCATTGGCCTGTGATTATCCTGCATTCAGCATCACTGCACATGTTTTATGGGTCTGAAAAGGAATTTATAGATTGGTATCAGACATATGGGCTAATACCAGACTTATGGATTTGATGTGCACTGGGCTGGGACGTTTGCTTAATGTACAATTACTGTTTGATATAAAACTCTCTCTCTGGATTTATAAGGTAGAATTAGACCAGAACATGTACTCTGGTACAGACAGGAGCTGGAAACACAGGGAATCCATGACAGATGATCCCTACAGGACCAGTGGTGAGAGTGGCAATACCAGGAGGGTGGAGGGAAGGTGGGGTAGAAAGGGTGAATCGATTACAAGGATCTACATAAAATCTCTGCCCTGGGGGACGGACAACAGAAAAGTGGGGGAAGTGAGATGTTTGACGTGTAAGATATGACAAAATAATTTATATATTACCAAGGATTTATGAGGGAGGGGGAGGAGGATGGAAGTGGGGAAATGAGGAGCTGATACGAAGGGCTCAAGTAGAAAGCAAATGTTTTGAGAAGGATGAGGGCAACACATGTACAAATGTACTTGACACACAATGGGTGGATGGATGGATGGATGGATGGATGGATGGATGGATGGATGGATGGATGGATGGAATGACTGTGATAAGAGTTGTATGAGCCCCCAATAAAATTTATCAAGGGTTCATAAGGAGGGGGGAGTGGGGAGGGAGGAGAAAAATGAGGAGCAGGTGCCAGGGGCTTATGTGGAGAGCAAATGTTTTGACAATGATGAGGGCAATGAATGTATAAATGTGCTTTATAATGGATGGATGGATAGATTGTGATAAGAGTTGTATAAATCCCTAATATAATGATTAAATAATAGGGAAATGATTTTTAAAAACCACCAACTCTCTCTCATACACATGAGTCTCCCTCGATTTTCCTCTAGCATACCCAGACTAATACACAGTTCGCCCCTGTCCTATAGGGCCGCTATGAGTTGGCATGGACTTGAGGGCAGTGGGTTTGTTAGGGCTTTGGAGTTCAGCAGGCCTTTGTTGGTGTGTTTGAGTCTATTTTTGTAGCTGTTGTTTGCAGGTCAGTGGCTCATCTTCCAGCACTCTATAGGACCATATTTTTTTGTGACCCATAGGCTTTCATTTGTTAATATTTGGAAGTAGATCACCAGGTCTTTCTTCCTAGTCTGCCTTAGGCTAGAGCAGTGGTTCTCAATCTGTGGGTTGTGACCCCTTTTGGGGTCCAGCGACCTTTTAACACGAGTCACCCGATTCATGGCAGTAGCAACATTAAAGTTATGAAGTAGCAAGGAAAATGATTTTATGGTTGGGGGTCACCACAACATGAGGAATTGTATTAAAGGAAGGTTGAGCACCACAGGGCTCGAGGTTCCACTGAAGCCTGCCCATCATTGCTGACCCTTCTGGGGTTTGTCATATCGGTGGCACAGCTTCCAATTTCACAGCAGCACTCTAGCTACCACTGCACCACGAACTGATAGACAGGTGGTGGACTGTTCTTAAAAGCCACCTGATTTACGATGCTTTGTTTTGACAGCCCTGGAAAATGGATACAGAATCTAGTTTCATAGTCAATGCAAGACACACCTTGGGGCAGTAGGGATGGCATGAAGTGAATAGATTCAAAGTATATTTTAGGGAGAGGAAGGATGACAGTTAATGCCTGGGGGGTGTGCAAGAAGAAAGGAAGCAGAGACACCATTGATATTAAGTGCCTGAGTTAAGACAGGAATTTCCAGGGAAGCTGGTGGGCATGATGGGAGAATTTCACACTCCCCGGGGACAGGGGGAGCATTGATTAGTTCATATGTCTGCGCATCTTCTCAGACAATAGAGGCTTTGTCATCCTCAAATGAAGCATGCAGTTGGAGCTCAGAGAGGGCATGCAGTGCAAATGAAGACTGGGTTGGTTGAGATGGGTGGACCAGGGCCACTAGTCAATTCTGAGGAGCTTCAGAAAACCTGCCCAGTGTCTCTTGGAGAGTGGGCATGTCTCATGGCCACAGAGGGCCTTTTAATGTTTCACCTCCCACTGCAGCAGCGAGAGGCTCTATCAGCTCATCCTGGAAAGGAAACATACTACCTGCCATCAGGTTCATTTCTTCAGAAAGGATGGAAGAATACAAATGAAAGACTACAGTTTGAAGGGGTCTTAGGCAGACTATCAGGCTCATTAAAGCTTCATTTATTAAAACTTCATTATTCAGAGACATTCTCCCAGTAGGATGTATGCTGGGGTGGGGGTGGGCATGAGGAGGAAGGCTTGGAGCAGGGTAGGGGAACAACCCCACACCCCCAAAAAATACCTTCCCAAGAAGCAATTCCAGTGGGCACAGATTAGAAAGAAGTTTCATCCTCTGGTCACTTGATGTTTGTCCCTCTCTTTTATCTGAATGCTCTTTCCACATTGCTCAGATGAATCATCAAATTTATATTAAAATGCAAGTTAGGAAGCATCATCCCCAACCAACCTTGTTCATCAAAATGGTAGTGCTCTCTCCGGGTACCCTGAGTTCAGTTTGTCAACAAGCTGAAGCAGTTGAGCTGGGGCTCTGTGAGGCCCAGGAGCATGAGTTCATTAATATCCGACCCATAATGCCTTGCTGGGTTTATGCCAACAAAGCCCTGTCACTCCTTACCATAGAATTTACTCACTCTTTGAAACAGGCATTTATTTACACACAGTTTGACCTCATGATGGTGTTCAGCAGATGTGGATCTTACTTATTTGCATTGTTCTGTGACAGTTGCAAAATTCGTTAGTGGCTCAGGGATCAATCCTCTGTGGACTGCCCCGAAGCTAGATGAAGCAAGCGGGTTCTCCCTGATTCATCCTCCCTCCTTAGCAATGCTTGCTAGTCAGGATAACATAGTGCCCATTAAAGAAACTGCCTGTGTCACTTTAAATTTGTGACCTGGGCGGGAGGGAGGGTCATGATCACAAGTGACAGAAACTGACGCTTGACTAACTTAGGGAAAAAGGCCTAATGGTGGATAAATGTTGGGAAGACAAGAAAATGTGGCAAATGCCTGGGCAATCTCAGGGCTGTGAAGCAGGTAATGGCGAAACACTCCTCCTGAGGCCAAAGCGTGCCCTCTGTAGTACATTAAATCACATTCACACACACCCATTCATGTTCACATGGGGCCTGAGGCTATGGCCTTACTTGGAGAGGAGGTCTTGGCAGATGTGCTTAGATAAGTATT
Source organism: Tenrec ecaudatus (assembly GCF_050624435.1). Taxonomy (NCBI): domain Eukaryota; kingdom Metazoa; phylum Chordata; class Mammalia; order Afrosoricida; family Tenrecidae; genus Tenrec; species Tenrec ecaudatus. The sequence continues at coordinate 741,831 of NW_027459504.1, forward strand.
TCAAGAGCTCCATCTTTCTGGGTTTAGATTTCAGATGGATACTACATGCACTGATTGGTGTGTTCTTATAAGAAGGGGAGTGGGCACACAGAGACCCCGTGTGAAGACACTGGCAGAGATTGGATCAGTGCATCTATAAGCCAAGAAATATCAAGGATTAGCAGCAGTGACCAGAAGCAGAGAGAGGCTACTTTGATTCTCCTTCAGAGCTCTCAGAAGGAATGAATCTTGCCCACACCTTAATTTTAACCCTTTGTCCTTCAGAAAAGTGAGAGAACAAATGCCTGCTGTTTAAGTCACTCGATTGGTAGCCAGTTGTTACAGCTACCCAAAAGAACCATTATGGATTGATTTGTAGCCCCCTCAAAATATGTGAGAAATTTGAACCTTGGTGGACATGATCCTGTTTGAAAAGAAGGGAGTTCTTTTGTAATATAAATGAGGCCGTATGGCCACTGGAGATCCCTTCATAGAGGGGTTTAGAAGAGGAGATGGGTCAGTCAGGGTGCGAGGTAGTACCGATGAAGAACACAGCTTTCCCCCAGATCCTGTATGCTTCCTCCCCCCAACTACCATGATCCAAATTCTACCTTGCAGGGCTGGATAGGGCAGAGGTTGTACACTGGTGCATATGGGGGCTGGAGGCACAGGGAATCCAGGGTGGATGATACCTTCAGGACCAAAGGTGTGAGGGGCGATGCTGGGAGAGTGGAGGGTGAGTGGGTTGGAAAGGGGGAACTGATTACGAGGATCCACATGTGACCTCCTCCCTGGGAGATGGACAGCAGAGAAGGGGGGGAAGGGAGACTCGGGATAGAGCAAGATATGACAAAATAACAATGTATAAATTACCAAGGGTACATGAGGGAGGGGGGAGCGGGGAGGGAGTGGAAAAAAAAAAGAGGACCTGATGCAAAGTGCATAAGTGGAGAGCAAATGCTTTGAGAATGATTGGGGCAGGGAATGTGCGGATGTGCTTTATATAATTGATGTATGTATATGTATGGATTGTGATAAGAGTTGTATGAGCCCCTAATAAAATGCAAAAAAAAATGATTAAGGCAAAGAATGTACAGATGTGCTTTATACAATTGATATATGTATATGTATGGATTGTGATAAGAGTTGTATGAGTCCCTAATAAAATGTTTAAAAAAATGAGGCCATATGAGAATAGGCTTGAGCCTAAACCTAAACACTTCTGAGTTAAAGGCCAGGATAGACCCAGTAACACACAGTACGGGGAGAAAGATAGCGAGGAATGCCAAGGAACTTTCTGGTATCCACAAAGAAGGACCCTGACCTAGAGTCGCACCCCAAATTTGAACCTGTAAGCTCCAAAGCAGGGGGAAAAGTGTTTTAAGGCTACTGACTTGTTGGATAATTTTTGGTTAAGGAGATTAAGACAGAAACTTAAGACATCCTCCAATCCTTCCTCTGGCTTCGTTCCATTTTTCTCACATTCAAGAGTCCTCCTAGAGGATTCAGTCAGGTTGTTGTTGTTGTTGTTGTTCAGTGTCATAGGGAGGGTTTGGATTCATTGTGACCATACATACAACATAATCATACACTGCCCGGTCCTGTACCATTCTCACAGTTGTTCTTAAGTTTGAGCCCATTGTTGCAGCCACTGTGTCAATCCCATTTGTTGAGGGCTTTCCTCTTTTTCATTGCCCCTCTACTTTCCAGAACACGATGTCCTGCTCCAGGGACTGATCTCTCCGGACAACATGTCAATGTTAAGGCGAAGTCTCATTATCCTTGCCCTGAGGAACATTCTGGCTGTACTTCATCCAAGTTAGAGGGGTTTGTTCTTTTGGCAGTCCATGGTACATTCATTACTCTTTTACATCACTACTAATCAAATATATCTATTCTTCTTTGGTCTTCCGTATTCAGTGTTCAACTTTCACATGAATATGAGACAGTTGAAAATACCATGGCCTGGGTCAACCCGCCCCAGTCCTCAAAGTAATCTCTTGCTTTTCAACACTTTAAAGAGGTCTCGTGTAGCAGATTTGACTAGTGAAATGTGTCATTTGTTCTCTTCTCTGCTGCTTCCATGAGAATTGATTGTGGATTCAAGCAAGACAAAATCCTTGACAATTTCGATCTTTCCTCCATTGATCATGATGTTATCAATAGGTCCAGTTGTGAGGGTCTGGGCTTTCTTTACATTGAGTCATAATCCAAACTGAAGGCTTTAATCAATCCTTCATCTTCATCAGCAAGTGAATCAAGTCCTTCTCATTTTCAGCAAAATTGTGTCATCTGTATAATGCTGGTTGTTAATAGGCCTTCCTCCAACCTGATGCTCCATCAGGCACTGCCCCTTAATGAGTTTAGGTCATGAAGGATAGTCCTCCATAGGCACATTGATTATTACACTACCACCCTCACATAATAAATTCAGAGAGAGAAAATTTCCCCAAAGCAATGGAAAGCTTACTAGAGAAGTGGAGGGTGCTAAAAGCCAAAGGTGACACAAACCGGAAATCAATACTAGTTTTCAATACCTGCAGTCATCTAATAGTTCACTGCACTATCTAAGGAAAGGTGAGGAGAACTGGGGCAATTCCATTAAAAAAAGACAATGCAGGGTATATAAGTCTGTCATTCCTCTGGAGAAGAAAAACACATAGTTGGGTTGTAGAGCTTTGTTTGCTAATCAACCGAATGTAGTTGTAAGGCAGGGGTGTGCGTGTACGCGTGTGTGTGTGTGCGTGCGTGTGTGTGTGTGTGTTGAAGGGAGGGGCTTGCCATTCTATTTCATAGCCAGGAGAAAGATGAGCCTCTTCCCATATCTTTTGCTCTGTGGCAAGTTACTGATGTACAAGGAACTTTTATTTGACAAGGACATTGCCGAGAAAAAAACGGGAAGCTTGTGTTCATCTCTGCTGAGAGGTGGAGTCAAAGAGATGGGCTTTATGACAGACACCCTGATCGTGCAACCAAACTATGAAATGGCCTCATACATTCAACACACATTTGCCGCACCTCCCCAGTGTGCTGCCCAGATATTACCAGGCAGAGTGTTTTATGGGCAGCATTTTAGAGTTAGGCAGGCAGAGGGAGTGTCTTTGTGGGTGTTGCCTTTACCAGTCCTTGGATTTTTCTGGGACAGGCATGCCTTTTTCCTCTAAAGTAACTGATCGCGTGTAAAGAAGGAGTCTCCTCAGTAAGACGGGTTGAACCAAACCCAACCTATGACAATCATCTCAATTGGAACACATAGCGACCGTATACAAATACCCGTAGGGTTTCCAAGTTTGTAACTCTTTTGGGGGGTCAACTACCATATCCTTCTCTTGCAGAACCACTACAGAGTTGAGCGTTGTGTTAGCAGCTGAATGCTTAATCACTGTGCCCATTTTGTTTGCTGAGCCGCCCTCAAAACACTGAACAGTTTTTCTGGGTACCAAGTATGTCCACTTCTATATCTGGCCTAGGGTGTTTTCTCCAAGTTGATAGGAGGTGCAAATCAGCTACTAGGGGTTTGGCAGAGTCAGTATGGAAACTGGGAGGGTGTGTGAAATTTGAACCAGAGTAGAACAATTCCAAGACACTTCCTAGGGATTCCTGGCATATAATATGCAAATGATAGTCAAGATATATAACTGTGTCTCTGTTCTTGGTTCTGTCAGTACCTGGTGTGGCCACAAAGGAGAAACCTGGTCTCCTGCTATTTTGAGCATCTAGTGTGAATGACAGGAGATAAGTCACATGCTAATGAACCCTGGTGGTGTAGTAGTTAAGCACCATGGTGCCCGGCTATCAAAGCATATAGCGTCTGGGGTCTTAAAGGCTGGAAGATAAACAGGGGGCCATGTAGCTAAGAAACAACAAAGTCCACATGGAAAAAGCACACCAGCCTACACCAACATGATCGCTGAAGACAAAGCGGGTGCATAAGCACATGTGAGCATGTTTTCTTGATGTGCACTCACCCTTTATATACAACTCTCTTATACATATGTGTTTCTGTGGATTTGTTTCTCGAATGCACCCAGACAAACGTAAGCAGCGTGGAACGCATTTAAGAAGCCTAGACAAGGGCAGGGCAGGATATTCGGAGGGACTGGATCCAGAATTGGAGAGGAAGGAGCCCTGGTGGCAAAACGGGCTGCTAGCTCGCTGTCCCAGGGGGGACAATGAGACTGCTGGCTCCCATGAAAATTTACAGTCTTGAAAACTCCATATAGGGTCACTGTGGTTGGAATCCACTGGACGGCAGTGACCTTTTGGGATTGAAGGTGGAAGCCACCAATGACTTCCTGCCATTGAGCCAAGGAGCCTAAGGAGAGTGTGTGAACTTCTGGAATGCAGTGAACAACCTCTGCACATCTGCTTTTCGTGCTGCCCAAGTCATGCCTTTGGCCTTTGCTTAAACATATTCATCCAGAAGTGAACCATCACAGCTGCTCTCTCGGGAAGCTGGGGGCTGAGCTCTCTGGTTCCACTCTGTCAGCATTTCTGGTCCGGGTACCTCCCCTCTTCCCCGGCACAGGCAATGTGCTTTTGGAAGCAGTGCTCCCTGGGTAGTGGGTGTGATTTGCCTCCTCTGGCCTAACATGATGAATGCTGAACTTTACCTAGCCCAGGGGAAAACTTATTATTTAAAGTAAGCTTTAGACAGAATCTTTAGAAAGAGAAATGGTTAACTTTATGTACACAATTACTCCCCAACACATAGGCTCAACCTCATAGGCTGTGGATGACCTTGAGCAGGTGCTCAGTCACAATGGTTTTCTATCAGGATTGAGAGTTCAGCTCTCTCAACTCTCCAACTGGTTATTAGCACCATAGTCTCGTTTCTATTTTTGTATTTACTTTGTTTTTAGGGGAAAAAGACTCCCAATCCAACTATATTTTATTAGGAACTCCTTTGCTAAGTTTTACACAAGAAAAAGGCACAAACTGCTGTTCTGGATGAAGGAGAGCATCCGCATGAGGCCACAATGGTGTTGGAAGGACCCACAGCCACAGTGACTTAAATAAAATGACACCCATTCTGTCCTGCTGACTCTGACTCATAGTGACTCTGTGTAGGGATCCTGAAGTTGCTACCTTTACAGGAAGCAATAACCTCATCTTTCTCCTGTGGAATGACTAGTGGCTTTGAACCAGCGACCTTGCTCTTAATAGTCCAACACTATCCAGCATTACCACCTGGGCTCCTGAAAACTTAAATAAGACATAGAAAACAAACAACTTTGTCACAAAATTGTGACTGAAGACAGATCAATTCCTGGAGTTTCAGGAGGGCCTGTGAGAGCATGAGCGGGACCTTCATTGGGATGTGCACACTACCGTATATCGTTGAGTGTGGCCCGGGGAGTGGACGCAAGCACACTGCCTGAGGGACAAGCTTTCCACTGCCAGTCAGAGTAGGAAAGAACTCAATGGCGGCTGAATCTGTGGCCCCTCAAAATGGATGTAGGGTCTCCACATAGACTCTCACTGTGAGCCACAGCCTATTGCTCAAAATTTAAGCTCAAATACGACTTAAACGCCAAACATTCTGTTTCCTTAAAATAGGGTACTGCCAGGATCAGCTAGAAGTCTGCATGACCTATGAGATCTCAACGCCGATCTCAAATCACTTCACATGATCCATTCTACCAGTCATGTCAAGGACAACTAGAGGTCTGCATGAGCGAGCCCAAATCGCCTCCTCACTTACCCATTCCAGAGGCTGTGCCTGTATAACCTATCGACTAACACATTCCCATATGCCGTGGTTATGAAACCAACCATCATGCTGGAATAAGGACCAATCACGATGCAAGGGTCAGGATCAATGGGAAAGCAAAATAGGGGCTGAGGGGAGCCAAGAGGGGTCGCTTCACTCAATCCCTAAACCTGATCTAATGTCACTAGACTGGGGTCTTCCTCACATCTCAAGGGCACCCGATTCATGATTGAAGTGAATTGTGCTTATTCAATCTTTGTTCTGCTTGCTGTCCTGCTGTGCTGCATCCTCTTCTTGCTTTTTTGTGCATGGCTCCCTCTGTTGTGGTGACAAATGGCTTGAGAGGGATTTGACATAGGGAGAAAGCCCACCCACATCAACTGTCACCAGAAGCAGAAACTAAGTCCATTTCTCTCACCTCACAGAACTATGCACACCAGACACTGGTAGGGCTGCCTGGGAGGGGAACCCTTAGTGCAGTGGTTCTCAACCTGTGGGTTGCGACCCCTTTGGGAGTCATATGACCCTTTCACAGGGCTCACCCAATTCATAACTGTAGCAAAATTACAGTGATGAAGTAGCAAGAAAATCATTTAATGGTTGGGGGAGGGGGGCATCACCACAACAAGAGGACCTGTATTAGGAAGGTTGAGAACCACTGCCAGAGTGTGTTTAGGACTTTGCTGCCCTCAAGGTCATCAGACATTCCTGAAGGCAGAGCCACTGCAGGAAGCCCTTCTGGGAAATGCCCTGAAGACAGGTCTCAACCAACTCCACCCTCACCCTCTGAGATCCTCATCATAGGACGCATGGAACTGCTCCCTGCCACTTCGAAGGCTGTAAGTCCATGGGAGCAGAAAGCCTCCTCTTTCTCCCTTGGAGTGGTGGCTGGTGAGTTCAAACTGCTCACTTTCTGGCTAACATAACGCACAGCCCAGCTCCCCCTGAGCTCAGTTTGGTTTGCCGCACAGCACACATTGTTTGGAACCTTCTGAAATAGCTATGCACATGTGCAGGTTGGGGGGATTTCGCACAAGATGCAGTTTTCCACCCTCTCTTGGCAAAAATAATTTTTGCAAAAGGCTTGTATTCTCTTCTGGATCTGAGTAGCAGCTACTCTCATGAAGTCATAGCACATACATTCATGCTACAGTCCTCCCACCTCCCTAATATCTTACGCCGAGTCTGCTCCATGCTTTTCTGTGTCCTACATGGCAGCTGTAGGCACCCAAGGCATGGGCTCTGCAGCCTGGGTGCAAATCTCTCCTTCCCACTTCCTCACTGTGTGGTCCTAGGCTCATGACTTTATCATTCTGTGCCACTGATTTTTCATCTGTAAAAGGAGGCCAAATAGAGTCCACACATAGGCTTGTTAAGTGGAATAATTGAATTATTATACACAAAAAGCTTAGAACGGTGCTTGGCATCTTGCAAATACTATTAGGTGGTTTAGCATAGGGACTGGGTCATCCATTACATATGCTCAGGTTCAAACTTCCGGCCAGGAAGGGGTGGTACACCTAGGTGGGCATTACACCTGGATTGGCCCATCTGGGCCAGGTGAATTCAATCCAGCCATTGGGGTTGACCATGACCGTCAACCATGCCTCCCTATGGAGGAATTGAAAAGGCAGGATCTTGACCGCTCCGATGTCTCCCTTCACCCACTTTTCTGTTGTCCGTCCCCCAGAGAGGAGGTCACATGTAGATACTTGTAATCAGTTCCCTCTTTCCAATCCACCCTCCCACAACCCTCTCAGTATCACCACTCACAAATTATCAAGGTTTCTTTAGGGATGGGGGAGCGGGGAGGGAGGGGAGAAATGAGGACTTGATGCCAGGGGCTTAAGTGGAGAGCAAATGTTTTGAGAATAATGGGGCAATGAATGTACAAATGTGCTTTACACAATTGATGTATATATGGATTGTGATAAGAGTTGTATGAGCCCCTAATAAAACGATTTTTAAAAAAAGAAAAAAAGGCAGGATCCCGGAGCCCACTGAGTGACTTTCTCTCCAGCAGCTTCTAGGTAGGCTGTGCCCCGTGAGGGGCCCTGAGGTGCCTGTGTAAACCTGAAACTTCTTCTCTCAAAAAACCCACTTGGATCACAATCCAGGCTTCGAATTGAATTCTTTCTCGCGCGAAGCCAAGGCCTGAGGTATATCTCTCCCAGGAGAGATCTAACAATAGTATCTCTTATTATAGCATTAGGAGCCCAGGTGGTGTAGTGGACTGTGCATTAAGCTGCTAATAGCAAGGTCGGGGGTTTGAACTGACTAGCCCGTCCGTGGGAGAAATATGAGGTTGTCTATTTCTGTAAGGCAGTGGTTCTCAACCTTCATAATGCCCCCACCCTTTAATACAGTTCATGTTGTGGTCACCTGCAACCATAAAATTATTTTCATTGCTACTTCATAACTGTAATTTTGCTATTGTTATGAAATGGTTGACCCCTGTGAAAGGGTTATTTGATCCCCAGAGGGGTCGCGACCCACAGGTTGAGAACCGCTACTGTAAGGATTTAAAGTCTCAAAACCCCAAAGGGGCAGTTCTTTGTCCTATTGGGCCGGTATGAGTGGGAGTCAATAAAATGGTAGTTAGGTTTTTTTCTGCATCAGTATCAGATTCTGGTGGCAATCTTAGTCATCACGCATTGTGGTGTGGTTTGAACTCTGGTAGATCTGTGGGAAATGACTGCCCTGGTTTGAGGTGAGGGCCACGGTGCTTCAGTGGTAGATCTCTCATCGTCTTTCACCGGGAAGACCCGGGTTCGATTTGCAGCCAATGTGCCCCAGACTGTCAGTGAAAGTTTGTGTGTTGCTATGACACTGAGCAGGCTTCAGGGATGTTTCCAGACTGAAATAGAATAAGGACGAAAGACCTGATTATCTCCATCCACACATCGACCTATGGCCCTCCACAGTTGGCTTCCCTTCCCAGCCCTGGTGATAGCACAGACTGGCATAGTTTGCTCCGCTTCCCATGAGGTGTCCATGAGAGGCTGACTCGACAACCACGGTCAAGATCAACAGCTTGAACTCCTTTCTGGGTCTACAGAAGCAAGAACAACCTTCTGAAAGGAGGTCGCATTGCTATTTGGGACTGGGAGAATGCCTTTGTGACAAGGATTGTGCTCTGGATCCCAAAGGCGACTTTTAAACACAGCCACATAGCAACTCCGGAAATTGCCATAGCAGAAGCCAGGTTTAAAAAAAAAAAAAAAGTTCTACTGGCTTGCTCAAAGGAGGCCAGAGTTGGATGGGGGTGGGGTGGGGTGGGGTGGGAAACATCTCTAAAAATGAACAAATTTGTTTGCTTACATATCTGTCATGTCTTTTGGGCCTGAAAGAAAGGGGGGGAAAAGCAGACGAGAGGAGGAAACGGCGACTGACAGTCATCTTGTTGGTATTCCCACAGCATCCCCTCCTTAGGCACTTGCTGCCATCTCATCCAACTCCACTCAGTATATTTTCACCCAGCAATGATGCAGAAATGTCTGTGTACTCCAGTGTTATTGTAGTCGGGCAGCGTTTACGGGTTTGACTTTCAACTCAGCATGGCAAGACGTCTAGAAGCAATTATAACCAGCACCTGCTCTGTCTGTGCGGTGGGCAGGCAGTGACGGATCCCCAGCTTCCAGAACACTAGTGCCCCCTCCCAGCTCAGGATAATGACGGTGACACTCGGCCTCCTTGTTGTCTGGGGGAGCTCTAGGAGCTCTCCTCTGAAACCTCATATTATTGGCATTTCTTTGAGTGAACACATCAAATTAGTGACTTTTAAAGAAGGTGTAGGAGATGATTATTGGTGACAAGACAAGCCTCAACCACTTCCAGAGAGCATGTCTCCTAAGTGCAAAGTATGGAGAGGGAGGAAACAATTGACCACAAATGGAACAGGCTCTGAATCTCGCCACACAATGTATGTGCATGGTCACTGAGGCACCAACATTATGGCTGGAGGACGGATATGGTTTGTGCAGCCGTGATTGCCATCCAGAACGTGCCGTGCTATTGTGAAAAACGATTTTTTTATTCTGAGCAAATCTCTGCTTCCACTTGCTTTAATGCTTCGCCAGAGAGCCAGGGACTCTGGGAGGGGTGGGGACGCACAGGGCTGGGCTGACCTCAGGAACTCATGTGTAAAGGGCTTTTTCTCACTTGGAAGCAGGCTGGGTTCACAGCTGTTCTTTCTGGTAAAGCTTGTTTCTGAACCTTGCCACGTCTGAGTCCGAAGAGGGAAATGAAGGTGACAAATGCTGCGAGGAGCCCTGGGCACATCTTGGCTATGGTCCTGCTTAAGTCTGTTTCATTTGAATCCCAGTTTTACCTTTCCTCCTTTCTGGGTTCCGAAGCATCAGATGGGTGCCAAACGCTTCCACGGACAACTAAAGCTGAACAAGGTGCAGGCAGATGAAGAGCAACGGGAGGTTGGTGTTTGGGAGAATGAATACTTGGGCTTCCTAGGCCAGTCCAGCTGGTGGTTAGAGCCCTGTTTCAGATTCCACTGAAATCTCCTAGTGTCCAAGGACCAAGTGGCCCCTAAGTCCAGAATTTCTGTTACATGTCTCACCAAGGAGAAGCTGGGCCAAAATGCATTGAAGAATAAAGCAGGAGCTTGGCTTGTGAATCCACTCTCTGATTCTGAAATTTCAAAGGCTCCGTGCACAGACATTTCAACACTGAAAGCACAGCAGGGAAAATCAAAGACTTGGGCTTCCTCCTTGCCCCTCTTTTAGGGCTTTTATGGTTTTCCAAGGAGCCTCCCAGAGCCGAGTGTTGTATAGGTCATGTTTAAAAATGTCGTAGTTCTGAGGGACTTGCTGCTCTGCTCTCTTTTGCAAGGAGACCCGGTTTCTTGTCTTGTGGCCAAACACAGAGCACAGATGTCTGTGGGCCCCCTCCCTTTCCCCTGACCTTTGCTCTCTTCTCTGGATACCCTACTGACCTGTTCTCCCTTACAAGATCTGAACTGCTCACACACTTCGTTAAATTCTCATCCTAGCGAGAAGCATCCGAGCATCTTATTAGAGCCTGTATGAGTTCTGTTCTGGATGCCTATTTGTGTAACTTCAGGTCTCTGGCATGGAAACGTCCCATGCCCACAGACCCACACAGGTAATATAAACTCCAACAGTAGTTTAAGGTTTAAGGTGGTCACAGGGAACACTGGGGCCCGTGTCTCCTGGTGAACCCCTCAGGCTGTCTAAAGGGGCTAGTTCCATCTCAATGTAGCCATGCAGGAATGTAGACCGGTTAGGTAGCAAGACAAGGGGTTGTTCCTCTCCATGCTTAGGGGGCCCCCTACAGGAGGTTGGAAGCCAATGCGGGCTAAGCCCAAGCCAGGAGAGCTTAATTGATGCCTCCCAGCTGAAAGCCCTTACAAGGCTGGAATCTGGAGACCACCGCCCCTTCCCTTCAGCTGCTTCTCTGCCTTCCACTCAGCAGGGCTGAGTGTGCAGTGTCATGAGGGTGCCCGTGTTCAGTTTAGTGTAACGCCGGAACCTTCTTCTCTCATGTCTATAAACCCACTCGGATTACCACCCAGGCTTTGGTGTGAATTTCTTTCCAGTGTGTAGCCAAGGACCGAGACATTTCCCACCCGAGAAACCTAACAGACCCAGACTTACAATAAACCCATATTTGTATTTATAAGGCAAGAGGTGACCAGGTCTAGACAACAATGGTGAAGAGGGCCCTGGGTTTGAGAAAGATTCTGAAGTAGAATCCATAACCCTTAGAAATGGATTGGCCTTAGGGGAGTGGCAAAGAGGGCTGGATTGAGAAAGTCTCTGGCATCCAGTTCTGACTTGACTTCTGGATCCTGAATCCTTCAGGGCCATGGCCTTGCCCTCCAGCCAGACCTTCCAATAGCCATCTTCTCAGAGCCTTGTTAAGTTCTCATAATACATTACACCTGCCATCCTGTGAGCAGCTACCAAACCCAGGCACTTTTTTCAAAGACAAGCTCGCTCTCTCTACCCCTAAGAGCAGGTAGTTTGGGGATGATGGATATGCGATACCACAGAAGACAAATCTGTTATCTTCCATGGTGCACAGAACATGCTGTCACAACCAGGACTCGTGACAATCCCTCAGTTTCCTAAATTGCTTCACTGCTACTTTTAATTAAGCCTCATTAGATTGTCATATCTTGATAAGAGGGATGACCCTGAACTAGATGCATAAATTAAAGCTATCCTCATCCTGTGCTTTTATATGAATGTGTTAATTATTTTTGTGATTAGGGAGAATAATGGAGGGATGGAGCAATACCAAACGGAGTTTGACAAAGTGTTGGTGTTTGCTGCGGCAAACGTGGTGCGTGTCAGACACAATCCGTCACCCAGTGAGTCTGCCATTAACACCAAGGGACAAAGGTAGGATTCCCTGTAATAAATAACCTTCCTCCCAGATGCTAATGGAGACCCAGCAGGACCCACTGTTGTGTTGTCGCAGTTGTACACGGGCCCTTAGAGGAGACAAAGCTGGTGTTTGAAACGAGTCTTGTTTGCCCCCAGTTGGCTCACACATTTGTTTCTTAAATGGCATAATCACTAACATTTAAACACAGGGTGATGTCACGTAACAATCTGCAGCTTCTGAGAAATGGAGAGGCCCGACTTTGCTGGTTGACAGTGCAGAGGGACTGGGGGAGCAGTCAGATATGGTGATCAGAGTTTGGAATCCTTGCTTTCCAAGTACATGTGTCAAGGAGTTCAAGGGTTCAGAAATTTAGGAGGGAAGTTCCAGAAGACAAGTTTGTGTGGTCGATAATAAACCAATATAGGGGTTGAGATTTCAATCTGTTGGCTATGTTTTTTGTGCTTGGTAGCCAACCAGCCCAGAATTCCTGACCTCGCCGACCTGTGAAACAAGGACCATTCCAGAATGAAATAGAAGCAAGCACGGAAGCGAGGGCATCCATTACCCCGAATGCATAAGGGTCAGGAACTAAGTGCTTTCTGTAGAACAGCTCCAGAAGGCAGACCTTTGGCTGGAAAACCTGTTAGGGAGCTAGCATAGGGACTGGCAGGCCTATTACACATGTTCAGAGGTCCGAGCTACCGGCTCATGAAGCAGTGGCTCACTGCAGTTCAGGTTTCCAGCCAGGAGGGGGAGCTATGCCTGGGTGGGGCTGTACCTGCATTGGCTCACCTAGGCCAGGTGAATTCAATTCAACAATTCAGCCAATGGGGTCGACCCACGTCATCGACCACGCCTCCCTAACCGCTCATAAAACTCACGGGGATCCCAAACCAGGCCTCGCCGTGAGCTGTTTCTCGCGTGGAGCCATGGACCGAGGCACACCTGTCCCCGGAGAGGTCGAAAAGAAGCGGTGCTGTGTGATTTGGAGCTATGAGGTAAGCCGGCCCCAGGAGTGGGCCCTCCCATGTTGGTCTCACGGATTGGGCGCCCCTCTGGGCTCCTTTTACCTCACCACCCTCGGGAGAATTGTTGGGTTGAATTCACGGTGTTCGTCTTTGTGCCGTTTCTTGCTGGTGTCCGTCTTTGCGCCGTTTCTTCCTGGTGTCCGTCTTTGCGCCGTTTCTTGCTGGTGTCCGTCTTTGCGCCGTTTCTTGCTGGTGTGCGGGACTTGACGTGCCTGCTTTCCCAGGAACTCGCCTGCCTTCCCGGGCTGCATTTGTGAGGGGGCTGGGACGCTGCTGCCTGGAGGCTGGGAGGATTTTGACTCCAAAAGCCTTCTCGAGGCTCAGTGTATAAGGTTTATTTGGACGTGAAAACAGAATCAAAGATGCAATTAACGAAGTTTTAGAAGCAGGCTTTATTGAGAAGCTTGCGGGCAGGTTCAGCAACTCAGGGTATTGAGCTATTGAAGCCGCGCAGGGGGAAAAAATCCTGGCAGCGTTTTTATGCCCACTGCTGGCAGGCACAGCTGGGGAGGATCAAAGCTGGGGAGGATCTGCGCACACAGGTGCTTCAGAAGGGAGAAGGTCGTTAATCTTACCTATATGTCAGGGACGCGTGGAGTGACCATATCTTCAGAAAACATTCTGGCTTTGTGACGAGCTGGTTCCAGGAATTTGGGGTTGAGCTGGGGAGGGGAGGTCGGTTAGGGGTCAGCCTTGAGAGCTAAGATGGAGGTGCAGGACTCAAAATGGAGTCTGTTGTGCCAAGACTGGGAAACAGTGTTGTGCCGCGGCTCCGGCAAACAGCAGGCCTGGGGGCGCCTGCGTCCACCCTGTTGGTTTGGGCAGGACTCTGGCTGGGTGGCCGGCTCCAGGCTGGCTTTCGGCTAGGCCGCAACCTGGGGCCTCCATTTTCCCAGCCACGTGACTCCACTCACAGGCAGAATGGCACCACCTGTGTCTGTTGTAGCTACACTCCATTCCCAGACAGCAAACCGCCCAGACTGCCGGAAAGTTCAGCAGAACAAGTTTCATTTCCTGCTCAGGGACCAGACCATCAGCTCTCTTGAGGGGAGACTGAGCGGCCCCCCAGTCTAATTTTCCAAAGGTTTTTATACTTTTGCAATGTGCAGGTGTGCAAGCAGGCAGAGCTCAGAAGCGAGGTATTGTGGTTAGCCATTCTTAGTTGAACCAAAACTGCTCTGGTCGTTCTCGAAAGCCTTCTGAACATCCATTTCCTTCTGTACGTTCCCTTGGGCTATGTCTGCACAGCCTAACTCCCCAGTATCAGCTAGTTCATTGGCAGTTCATAGCTAGTTTATTTACCATTCATAATGGCTTCTGAAAGCTCAAAATGACTTCTCTTGTCAAGGCTACTTAAGCTTTGCCCAGAGCTGCTATATACTCTCCTGTTCTTAGCCAAGTTCAAATCATTGAATCTTCGGTAGCCAGCCCAGTGTATGGTGGGCTCAGCACTAAGAGTTTTGTGGCTTGTACTTTCTGTGTAAGGAATGCCACTAGCTTATTGGTTATTACTGGGCCAAATGTGAGGCTTAGCAGGAGGAGGATTAGGGGCCGGCTAGGGCCGTTCATAGGGTAGTTAGCCAGGCTGACCAATTAAGTAGCTTTTCAAACCAATTGGTTCCTCCATTTCTTTTCTTGACTCTTTGTTCTAATCCTTTCCTAACCAGGGCTCATCTATCTTTATTGATTCCCGAATGCTTTGCATAGAATTAGTTTCTCCCAATGCTGTGCACAGCATTCCTTGTTTCCAAAAGAGCAAGTCAAGCCCTCGGCGGGTTTACAACACAACTGCTACAAGGGAGTCTAGGGATCTTTCTAAATGGGAGACAGGTTTTTTTTAATCCCTGTAGATCTAAAGCAATTTGCTGACTAAGAGTCTGATAGTTTAAGTTTCCTTGTATTAAAGCAACTGACCCGACTGCAGCTAATCCCATAATCCCAAGCCCTGTTACCAGTGGGACCAATACTGGGGCTCTTTGAACTCATCCGGAAATTCCAAAGTTATCCCTACACCTCCTTCACCAGAACACAGGTACACTTGAGGAGTAACATGCACTAGCACACAAATACCCGGGGAAAAGAGACAGGGTGTTCATCCTGTGGAACAAGTAAAGCAAGTACTCATTGGAGCAGATAACAAATTAGGATCAACATTTGGTTCAATGGGAACAGCTTGAAGGCAAAAATCTCGATATCTTGATATATTAAAGGGATACTTAGATGAATAAAAACACAGTCTTGCCCTTGCAAATCTTTTAAAGTGAGCTTAGACTTGAGTCCATACTAACATCACCTATAGACTGCTGCTTCGTGTAATCCTTTTTACTAACATTTCTAATTGGATTACACTCTGTACCAATAGTGCTATTTGTACCTGTGCCTACATAGTAAGGGGAAGCAGCGTTCAGACAAAGCCAACAATCAGCTGTGAGGTGAGGATTTGAGTTCATAAATTGGAATACAGCATCCCGAGAATCAAACACAGAACCTTGAGGTGGCTCCTGAATGAGAAGGGCCCTGTGAGTTGGGCTGGCAGTGAACGGGAAAGTTACTGGAGAGTCTGGAGGGTGCGGCAAAGGAATCTTAATGACACCAGCTGTAGCTCTTCAGGATTTATCCCGAGGTTTGGGCCTTTGTACGGATGGCAGGTTGCCATATTTTACTTTGCTGGATAGAAAAGGTTTCCCGGGATCTCTATCATTTACATAATGTTGAATTCCCCATGTTTTCCCGGTGAACCCAATAACGCTTGAATCCAATTCTTATTGGGTTATATTTGGAAACCATACACGTAGTGGGATCAAACCCTTCCGACTTGAGTCTCATTCTTGTAAAAATAATAGGGTCATCTTTAACAAGTTTCCACCCTGAAAATGATGGTTTCACAACCCCAAGCTGCGCAATGGTAATGTCCCTCCCCTTGGCAGTTAGGGAGTCCATGAGCCGGGCATATATAGACATGGTTTGTTTGGAGCGTTCTTTCTATAGAGGGTATTCCGCACCAATAGGACGGGATTCGAGTATAGGTCCCATTGTGCCCTTTACCTTTAAAGGATCCAGAATGCCAATTCTTTCCTAGCAAATCAAACAAATCAAAATGAAAACAGGGGGTCATACCCAGTATAAGAGGTTACATATTCACTGCTGGAGGTTAGAATAGCAGTCCACAGATGTGTTTGTGCTTGGGGGAAACACTGGGTGTTGTCAGCAATACTCAGAGAAAAACAATTAAGTTCTGTAAAGCCTTAATTTTGAGGGATTTTCCGTCTTTCTCGGTGTCCATCTTTTCAGGATATGCTCAGGGAGGGCTTTTTTTTTAAAAAATTATGACTGAGTAATACACGGCCCCCTCCCCACTATTTTAACAGCAGTTGGTGTTGTAAGTATCACTTGGTATGGGCCAGTCCACCTAGGTTCTAAGGTGTCAGGTTGGTGCTTCTTTACCCATGTCCAGTTTCCTGGTTGCACGTTGTTGGCTGCCTGTTCCCTTTCCCTTGGTTAGGCCCAAAATGAAGGTGTCAGAGCAGATGATTTGTCTCTCACCTGTTGCACAGCCTGCAGGCACTCGATGAGGGAACGATTAGTGACTTCCATTATTTCTACTTCCTTCAATCTTGGGAGGATTTGGGGAAGGTCTGCCAAACATAAATTCAAATGGGGTCATGCTATTCACATAGGGAGCGCATCGGACTTGAAGTAGGGCAAAAGGTAAAGTAAGGATCAACCCAGTTCTCGCCAGGTCCTAAATGCAACTTAATGAACAATTCCTTTAGGGTTCTGTTTATTGTTTTCTACTTGCCCTGAAGAGCTTCCAGTTAATATTTAGAAGCATTGCTAAGACTTTAGTAATTTGAGCAATAAATGTTGGGCCATTGTTGGACCCCAAGGTGGTGGGAAGGCCAAATCTAGGGACAATTTTAGTTACTAATAATTTACACACAGTGGCAGCAGTTTCCTTCTTTGTTGGGAAGGCTTCCACCCATCCAGAACAGGTGTCTACGAACACCAGCAAATATCGGTAGCCATACTTTCTAAGTTTGATATCCATAAAGTCCACCTCCCAGAATTCTCCTGGACTACTACCTCGAGCTCGTGGTTGGGGTTGCTCCTTTTCTTTCTGGGGTTGTTTACCCGAGCACAGTGCAATCAACGGTGGGTGACATCTGCCACCCAGTGTCCAAGCCTGGGTATGTAAAAGTGCCTGAGAAGCAACTGAGACAGTTTAGAGAGGATCCCAAATGCATACCTTCATGTAGTCCTTGAGTCAGATCTCTCCCAGAGCTTCTGGCATGAATCTTCTTCCATCAGGATGGAGCTGCCACCCTGGATGCTCCCAGTCTTTTTGGCAGGCCAGCTCTTGGCTTATCTTTAGATCATTTTCTGAGTATGTAGGTTGTGGCTGTAACACTGGGGATGGCATTGTCACAGCCACTACCTTGGGGATTTGTGGTATAGTCCTGGCATTCGAGATCCACCGGTCCGGGGGACTGGTTAGGCGTGGTTCAACCATAGGTCCCCCTACCACAGCAATATCCTGTCCCAGTGTAAGCTTCCTAGCTTCTATGACTAGGATGACCGTGGCAGCCTCAGCTCGCATGCAGCTCAGCCATCCTGCAGCTACAGAGTCCAGTTTCTTTGAAAGATAGGCCACAGGTCTCTTCCATGGCCGCAAGTTCTCAGTTAGCACTTCTTTAGCTGTGCCTCTGGCCTCACATAGACAATTGGAAGGGCTTTACTATGTCTAGTAGGGCAAGAGAGGTTGCCCATATGAGCGACTTTTAAAAGGATCCAAACGCTTGTTGTTCTACTTCAGTCCATTTAAGTTCTTTTTCCTTTCCCTAGTACTTGCATATAGGGGTTTCGTTGTTTTTGCAAATCCCAAATTCCACAAAGGACAGTACCCCACAGCTCCTAGAAACTCTTGCAACTGCCTGTTAGTCTCAGGGACTGGATTTTGAGGATCGCCTCAATGCAGCTGGGGGACAAGGTCCGTTTTCCCTCCTCCAGTTGGTAGCCTAGGTATACAGCTTTATGGACACACAGTTGAGCCTTTCTTGCAGATACCCTGTACCCCAATGGGCCAAGGACTATTATCAGGTCCTTGGTAGCCCGTTGGCATTCCTCCAGGGTTTCGGAGGCCAGGAGGAGGTCATCTGCATACTGGAGCAAGGTGGTTTGGGGGTGTTCCTCCTTGTGTCCCTGTAAGTCTTCACTGGGTTGATGTGCAGGGGACATGGGTATGGAGAACAAAGCATCCTTTAAGTCCAAAACAGTATAACAAATTCAGTTTGACGGGATAGTACTCAGGAGGGTCTCGGGGTTTGGCACGTGGGGTGGCCAGTTTCTATCCTCTCATTTGCCTCTCTGAGATCCTGCACCGGTTGGAAGTCCTCAGTTCCCGGCTTCTGCATTGGCAGCAAGGGAGCATTCCATGTGGACTTGCAGAGGACCCAAATGCCTGTCCTCTTTAGTCTGCAAATGGGAACAGAAATAGCCACTTTTGCTATCCAGGGAGTAGGGTTAGCTTGACACACCAGTGTAGCTGAGCTCAGAAGTTGTACGACCCCAGGCACCTGAAGTTCAGAAAGGTCTGGCAGGTTGTTCTCTGCACAAACAAAAGGAATATCTTTTAGTGATTTATCAAGAAGTTCCTTTGAGGAGGTCTCTTCTGCTCCTTGATAAAACACATATCACTCTGACATTGGAGTGGTGAGCAAAACTTTTGGCTTTTCAAGTTCAAGGGTTAAGGTGGTTGTAGCAGATGAGAAAGTAATTATGGCTGCCACTTTTCATAATAAGTCACGATCAATTAGGGGAAAGGGGCATTGAGGCATTACCAGGGTGAGCGTGTAACTGTCTCTTGTGCTAAATCTGTTATTCTGGCCGTTGTCCATGGGTGTGCTTGGGTCTGCCCTGGGGCCCCTGTAATGAAAGCCTTTCCTTTTGACAAGGCACCTGTAGTCTTTTCTGAAACCAAGAAGGTGACCCCTTTGTCCACCTAGAAATTTACTGGCTGGCTCCCTACATGGAGAGTGAGCATGGGCTCTTTGGGGTCAAGTGAAACAGAGCCTGGACACCTTTATTCAGCTTCGAGCATTATTGTCTGTAGCTTCGATTTTTCTAGGCGAGGACTAGGCCCGTTCTCTCTAGTGGTGGCTCGTCCGCCTCTCCTGGGCTTTTCAAGGCACTGATTTTTCCAATGTCACTGTTTTGTATAGTAGGTACATGGATACTTCCTCAGGACTAGGCGAGTGAGAAGCGGGGTATTAGGGTTAGCCATTCTTAGTTGAACCAAAACTGCTCTGGTCGTTCTCGCAAGCCTTCTGAACACCCATTTCCTTCATGACATTCCCTTGGGCGACGTCTGCACAGCCTACCTCCCCAATATCAGCTAGTTCATTTACACTTCCTAGCTACTTTATTTTCTTTTCATGGTGGCTTCTGTCAGCCCCAAATGGCTTCACTCTTGTCAAAGCTGTTTCAGCTTTTCCCAGAGATCCTACACAGTCGCTATTGTAGCCGAGAGGTAACAAGATCTGTGACCATGGCCAAGATGGCACCCACCAGTCCACATGTGGAAGGGCGCTGCCTAGGGAGCTGGGTGAAGAGGCCTGGGAGTTAGCCCTGCCTGGTCCCGGGAGCCCAAAGTTTCCCTTTTCCCCTCCATTCCCTTTGCTTTTCTCCTGGTTTTTCAAACAAGCTGCTCTAGCCCTATAACGCCAAGCACAAAATTGTCATAATTCTTAATGAAAACGTATCTGGTACCCAAATTATAAATGTGACAATTTGGTCACATTTCAAAAACACTGAAAATTTTATGCTTTTAAAATATATTTTGAATGTCATATATATTGATAACTATGAAAGTAAATAATAAAAACCAAAAAATATATTTCCAAAATTTAAAACTTGAGGCGTTATAGGGCTAGTGTTCTTCCAGATTTGGTTTGTTCCTTCTTACAGGCTGCTTTTCCGTGGCCCAGGCTTAGGCCAATGGCGTTCGGAAGCCTAGGCGGAGTCACTGTTATTTAGGCTTTCAGCGATGCTGCTTCAGGCACTTTTGGGGACAGCTCTTACTTAATACACAGCTCCTCTGCCATGATGTTCCAGCCAGAAATTCCAATTTCCCTTAAGGTTCCCTGAGCTGCCACGTGTCCCTTCCCTTGAGAGATTTGAGCATCAGCCCCGCCAGCAGGCGTCTTGGAGGGCCTTGGGGCCATCCCAAGCAGTGGTCCTCCTAGCCTGTTGTCCAGAAAAATGGTTGGACCCAAAGGTCGCCCTCGGCGACTAGTCCTTGACCCCTTCCCTCGGACTGAGGCATGAGATTCAGGGCAACCCAGGGGTGTGCTCTCAAGTGGGGGTTATTGACCTGGAGGCAGCAAGCTGTCAATCGCCTCCTTGTTTTGTGCTTTCTAGATGGGACTTAGCAGCTTGATGCTCAGGAATTGCCCCCTTGCATGAATCGTGTCCAATTGGGATAGAGTTGATACAGAGAGGCTGGGCAAACAAAAGCTGATAGATTCACTTTGCAACTCTATTTGGCCACAGTATCGTTTTGAGAAAGGAGAATGGTGGGCAGAGAAGGGTACGCTTTCCCTTCCAACCGTGATTCACCGGGAACAGTTCGGTAGAGTGCCGGGAAAGTGGGCGGAGATGCCAGAACTTAGAGCATTTCTCCTCTCGAGGAGCAGTAGGAGACCTTCATCCCCAGTGCACCCAGGAACCCCTAAGGCTGGCGTCCTCAAACTGTGGTCCATGGGGCACATGTGGCGCGATGCCATTTATCCCACCCTCGGGGTGTTTTTGCTGCCACTGCCTGTCCTGCTTAGCAGCCGACTCGTGCAGTGTGCATAGGAATTTGTCCATAGGTTTTTTGAAAACCATAGTCTGGCCCTCCAACGGTCGGAGAGACAATGAACTGGCCCCCTGTGTAAACAATTTGAGGACTCCTGCCCTAAGGGATCCTGGACTTCAGGTCACTATTGTCCCACCCCTGAACCCTCCCTGAACATTCTACCCCTAGTAGAGGCACCAGGGGCACTTGGTCCCCGGGTAACTTACAAGCCTTTTACTCAAATGGAACCCGAGAAAATTAAAAATGACACAGGCAGTTACTCTACTTTTGATCCCTGTTGAATCCGCCTGTAGCATCCCAATATTACAATTTAACCCTATAACACCGAGCATGACCTTTCCCTAACATTTAATCAAATGAATATAAATGTATATATATTGATAACTATGAAAGTAATGAATCAAAACGAAATTTTTTTTGCCCAAAAATTTAAAAGTGAGGCGTTATAGGGTTAAAAAGAAGGATGGTTCTCATCAGAGGGGCCAATGCCTTAGGATCATAAGTGAAGCGGTGATCCCACTGCACCCAGTAGTGCCCAAACCCTGGACCCCGCTAGGGGAAATTGTGAATGCTTTTACCCCTGTGCCGGTACTTAGAATGAACAAACACACAGGCCTGGTAATCCTAAGACTTTTTACTTACTTCCTGTGATACTCACCTACTTTCAAGGGACTCCCACCTCACAATCTTAGCCTTGTCTCAGTTAAACTGTTCACCCTTTTGTGCGTTTGTTGGTTTTTCCAGAAGTTCTCAAGTTACCAAAGCCCCTAATCCAATTGTGCCAACTCCAGGACCACCATCTCCTGGACCACTTCAACCTTATCCAATCTAGCGCTGAATGGACAACCCCTCCCAGCAGAGCAGGAAGGGTGTGGACCCAAAGCCCCACTTCGCCCTTTTTGCCAGCAGGAAGTAGCTAGAGATGTCGTCGCCCAGTACCCCAAAGATTTGGGTCCACATCTCTTCAGGATGGAAATGTTAGGTAGCTAGCATAGGGACTGGGGTGTCCATTACACATGCTCAGATGGCCCAGTTAGCGGCCCAGGAAGGAGTGGCACACTGTGCGTGCTCAGAGGTCCAGGTTTCCGGCCAGGAAGGGCAGGTCCACCTCGGTGGGCGCTGCACCTGCATCGACCCACCTAGGCCAAGTATATTCAATTCAGCCACTAGGATCGACCAGGGTTGCCCACCACACCGCCCTAACGCTCCTAAACCTCCCTTGGATCACAAACCAGGCTTTGGCATGAATTCTTTCTCACGCAGAACCAAGGACCGAGGGATATCTGTCCCCAGAGAGATCTGACCAACCCAGGGAAGCTCTTTGGAGGCAGCAGGAGTGGACGTGAGTGACTGGTGGATACTGTTCAGATGCATGGCTTTCTGCTTGGAAGGGTGTTTAGTCTTGGCTGACAGGATCAGAGGAGGTAGTATGTCTGGATCACATAGTATCCATGTCCACAAATGAGCTGCCCATTCCAAAGTCCTGACAGTGCCTTTGGAAAACACTGTGCTTTGGAATGTCACTCCTTGCAGAGGGCAGTGGGAGGGGCTGGGACCCAGGTATGCTGCCCCTTGCTCCCAGTTGCCGGTTTCTGGATCCTGATTATATCTCTCACAGGATCAGTTAGTGGGCTTGTTGTCTGCCTCAAGGTTTGTTCACCGAGGTCCTCCAGCTAGGTGTTGGTGTGTGTGCATGATCAGAGGCTTCCTGCCAATCCCCCATGAGTTGAAGAGCTGCCCTGGTGTGGGCTCCGTGAAAGAGGTGCCCCAGACAGCAGGACTACACAAGAGGGTGGGCCCTGCAGGAACCGGAGGGCCATTCCCCCTGTGGAATGACCTCAGAGCCCCGCCTCTCTCACTGTCCAGCTGCCGGGGCTGTGGACCCTAAGCTTCATGCCCCACACAGGAATAGACACAGGGTGAGGCGACTGCAGCACCTGCTTTTGCTGGTCTAATCCAGCCTGAGATCATCCTAGCATCAACCCTCTGCCAGGGTCTTTTTTTTCTCTCCTTTTATAGGGGCTCATACAACAATAACCACAATACGTGCAAACATCACTGATATAAGGCACATTTGTACATTCATTGCCCTCATTATTCTCAAAATATCTTCTCTACACCCAAGCCCCTGGCCTCAGCTCCCCATTCCCCCCGCCCCCATTCTCACTACCCCTCCTCATCAATCCTTCATTATTTACTAATTATTATTTTGTCATATCTTGCACTGTCTGATGTCCCCCTTCACCCCCTTTTCTTTTGAGGTTTTATGTAGATCCTTGTCATCGGTTCCCTGGTGCCAGCCTACCCTCCCTCCACCCTCCCAGCATCCCCATTCATAACACTGGTCCTAAAGGGCTCATCCACCTTGAATTCCCTGTGTGTCTAGTTCCTATCTGTCCCAGTGTACATTCTCTGGTCTAGTCAGATTTGTAAGTTATAATTGGGATCCTGATAGTGAGGGGAGAGGAAGCATTGAGGAGCTAGAGGAAAGTTGTGTTTCACAGTTGCTGTCTAGTACCCTGTGTAGGCTTGTCTCTTCCCCAAGACTTTACTTAAGGGAATGTCCAGTGTACTGCGAATGGGCTTTGGCTGTCTACCCAGCATTTTCTGCTCATTCGCAATGAGATTTTTTTTGTGCTGATGATGGCTGATCCCTTTGATACCTCGTGATCGCACAGGCTGGTATGCTTATTCCATGTGGGCTCTGTTGTTTCTGAGCTACATGGCCGCTTGCTTACCCTTCAGGCCTTTAAGACCTCAGATGCCATATCTTTTGATAGCAGGGCACCATCAGCTTTCTTGACCACATTTGCTTATGCAACCGCTTAGACTTCAAGGAACGTGTTGGGAAGGTGAGCATCATAGAATGCCAATGTAATAGAACAAGGTATTCTTGCAATGAGAGAGTCCTTGAGTGGAGGCCCAAAGGCCATCTGCTACCTTAATAGGACACCTATAAAGATATGGACATAGGTGTATTTCCCCATGCTCACAGATAAATATATTTACATCTGTGCGTGTCTTTCTTTAGACCTCTATAACTGGCCCGTGCTTCCTAGGTTGCTCTGCTATTCCCTTTCATTTCCCTCTTGTGCCCACTGCCATGCTCAGTCTTCATTTGGGTTTCAGTAAATCCTCTTGGTTCCTTCACCCTTGATCACGCCCTACCAGGATTCCTACATCGCCCTCACCACGGATTTGCATCCACTTGTTGTTCCCTTGTCTCTGGGTTTCTTGACATCACTCCCTTTCCCCCCAACTCCCTCTTTCCCGTGGCCCTCCCGCGAAGCGTTGGTCCCTTTTTCTCTCCGGCAGATTGTGCATCCTGCATCTCATTTTAGACATACAGTAGAGGTAATAACATGCACAAACACAAGACAGAGCGAAAGCAAGCACCAAAAGAAAGGAAATAGCCAAAATCCAATGACCATCAAAGAAAACACAACTCCTCAAGAAAGGAAAGCTCGTAGTTAGTTCACGGACTGTTTGTTGGCCCTTAGCAGTGTTTTCCAGTCCAGTCTGTGCGGGCACCAAGTCCTGCCCCCAAAGTCCTCCTTTAGCATTCCCTGGGGACCTTGTTGCTCCACCTCCTTACTCTTCTGCTGCACCCCCTTAGTGCTATGCCTCGGTGTGGCGGGATCCGTTCCCGCACTGTGTCTCCAGTGTTGTCCCTTCTAGGGCTATGGGTCTTTGAGGGACGTCGTGTCTCATCTTGGGCTGGCCATGTGTTCTTCTGTGTGGACTGTCTTCTCTGAGTGGGAACATCATCCCAAAGGCAGGATCCCGTAGCCCACTGAGCGACTTTCTCTCCAGCAGCTTCTAGGTAGGCTGTGCCCCATGAGGGGCCCTGAGGTGCCTGTGTAAACCTGAGTCTGCTGGAGGTTAGAATAGCAGTCCACAGATGTGTTTGTGCTTGGGGGAAACAGTGGGTGCTGTCAGAAATACTCGGAGAAAAACAAGTTCTGTAAAGCCTTAATTTTGAGGGATTTTCCGTCTTTCTCGGTGTCCATCTTTTCAGGATATGCTCAGGGAGGGCTTTTTTTTTTTAAATTATGACTGATGAATCCACGGCCCCCTCCCCACTATTTTAACAGCAGTTGGTGTTGTAAGTATCACTTGGTATGGGCCAGTCCACCTAGGTTCTAAGGTGTCAGGTTGGTGCTTCTTTACCCATGTCCAGTTTCCTGGTTGCACGTTGTTGGCTGCCTGTTCCCTTTCCCTTGGTTAGGCCCAAAATGAAGGTGTCAGAGCAGATGATTTGTCTCTCACCTGTTGCACAGCCTGCAGGCACTCGATGAGGGAACGATTAGTGACTTCCATTATTTCTACTTCTTTCAATCTTGGGAGGATTTGGGGAAGGTCTGCCAAACATAAATTCAAATGGGGTCATGCTATTCACATAGGGAGCGCATCGGACTTGAAGTAGGGCAAAAGGTAAAGTAAGGATCAACCCAGTTCTCGCCAGGTCCTAAATGCAACTTAACGAACAATTCCTTTAGGGTTCTGTTTATTTTTTCTACTTGCCCTGAAGAGCTTCCAGTTAATATTTAGAAGCATTGCTAAGACTTTAGTAATTTGAGCAATAAATGTTGGGCCATTGTTGGACCCCAAGGTGGTGGGGAGGCCAAATCTAGGGACAATATTAGTTACTAATAATTTACACACAGTGGCAGCAGTTTCCTTCTTTGTTGGGAAGGCTTCCACCCATCCAGAACAGGTGTCTACGAACACCAGCAAATATCGGTAGCCATACTTTCTAAGTTTGATATCCATAAAGTCCACCTCCCAGAATTCTCCTGGACTACTACCTCGAGCTCGTGGTTGGGGTTGCTCCTTTTCTTTCTGGGGTTGTTTACCCAAGCACAGTGCAATCAACGGTGGGTGACATCTGCCACCCAGTGTCCAAGCCTGGGTATGTAAAAGTGCCTGAAAAGCAACTGAGACAGTTTAGAGAGGATCCCAAATGCATACCTTTATGTAGTCCTTGAATCAGATCTCTCCCAGAGCTTCTGGCATGAATCTTCTTCCATCAGGATGGAGCAGCCACCCTGGATGCTCCCAGTCTTTTTGGCAGGCCAGCTCTTGGCTTATCTTTAGATCATTTTCTGAGTATGTAGGTTGTGGCTGTAACACTGGGGATGGCATGGTCACAGCCACTACCTTGGGGATTTGTGGTATAGTCTTGGCATTCGAGATCCACCGGTCCGGGGGACTGGTTAGGCGTGGTTCAACCATAGGTCCCCCTACCACAGCAATATCCTGTCCCAGTGTAAGCTTCCTAGCTTCTATGACTAGGATGGCCGTGGCAGCCTCAGCTCGCATGCAGCTCAGCCATCCTGCAGCTACAGAGTCCAGTTTCTTTGAAAGATAGGCCACAGGTCTCTTCCATGGCCGCAAGTTCTCAGTTAGCACTTCTTTAGCTGTGCCTCTGGCCTCACATAGACAATTGGAAGGGCTTTACTATGTCTAGTAGGGCAAGAGAGGTTGCCCATATGAGCGACTTTTAAAAGGATCCAAACGCTTGTTGTTCTACTTCAGTCCATTTAAGTTCTTTTTCCTTTCCCCAGTACTTGCATATAGGGGTTTCGTTGTTTTTGCAAATCCCAAATTCCACAAAGGACAGTACCCCACAGCTCCTAGAAACTCTTGCAACTGCCTGTTAGTCTCAGGGACTGGATTTTGAGGATCGCCTCAATGCAGCTGGGGGACAAGGTCCGTTTTCCCTCCTCCAGTTGGTAGCCTAGGTATACAGCTTTATGGACACACAGTTGAGCCTTTCTTGCAGATACCCTGTACCCCAATGGGCCAAGGACTATTATCAGGTCCTTGGTAGCCCGTTGGCATTCCTCCAGGGTTTCGGAGGCCAGGAGGAGGTCATCTGCATACTGGAGCAAGGTGGTTTGGGGGTGTTCCTCCTTGTGTCCCTGTAAGTCTTCACTGGGTTGATGTGCAGGGGACATGGGTATGGAGAACAAAGCATCCTTTAAGTCCAAAACAGTATAACAAATTCAGTTTGACGGGATAGTACTCAGGAGGGTCTCGGGGTTTGGCACGTGGGGTGGCCAGTTTCTATCCTCTCATTTGCCTCTCTGAGATCCTGCACCGGTTGGAAGTCCTCAGTTCCCGGCTTCTGCATTGGCAGCAAGGGAGCATTCCATGTGGACTTGCAGAGGACCCAAATGCCTGTCCTCTTTAGTCTGCAAATGGGAACAGAAATAGCCACTTTTGCTATCCAGGGAGTAGGGTTAGCTTGACACACCAGTGTAGCTGAGCTCAGAAGTTGTACGACCCCAGGCACCTGAAGTTCAGAAAGGTCTGGCAGGTTGTTCTCTGCACAAACAAAAGGAATATCTTTTAGTGATTTATCAAGAAGTTCCTTTGAGGAGGTCTCTTCTGCTCCTTGATAAAACACATATCACTCTGACATTGGAGTGGTGAGCAAAACTTTTGGCTTTTCAAGTTCAAGGGTTAAGGTGGTTGTAGCAGATGAGAAAGTAATTATGGCTGCCACTTTTCATAATAAGTCACGATCAATTAGGGGAAAGGGGCATTGAGGCATTACCAGGGTGAGCGTGTAACTGTCTCTTGTGCTAAATCTGTTATTCTGGCCATTGTCCATGGGTGTGCTTGGGTCTGCCCTGGGGCCCCTGTAATGAAAGCCTTTCCTTTTGACAAGGCACCTGTAGTCTTTTCTGAAACCAAGAAGGTGACCCCTTTGTCCACCTAGAAATTTACTGGCTGGCTCCCTACATGGAGAGTGAGCATGGGCTCTTTGGGGTCAAGTGAAACAGAGCCTGGACACCTTTATTCAGCTTCGAGCATTATTGTCTGTAGCTTCGATTTTTCTAGGCGAGGACTAGGCCCGTTCTCTCTAGTGGTGGCTCGTCCGCCTCTCCTGGGCTTTTCAAGGCACTGATTTTTCCAATGTCACTGTTTTGTATAGTAGGTACATGGATACTTCCTCAGGACTAGGCGAGTGAGAAGCGGGGTATTAGGGTTAGCCATTCTTAGTTGAACCAAAACTGCTCTGGTCGTTCTCGCAAGCCTTCTGAACACCCATTTCCTTCATGACATTCCCTTGGGCGACGTCTGCACAGCCTACCTCCCCAATATCAGCTAGTTCATTTACACTTCCTAGCTACTTTATTTTCTTTTCATGGTGGCTTCTGTCAGCCCCAAATGGCTTCACTCTTGTCAAAGCTGTTTCAGCTTTTCCCAGAGATCCTACACAGTCGCTATTGTAGCCGAGAGGTAACAAGATCTGTGACCATGGCCAAGATGGCACCCACCAGTCCACATGTGGAAGGGCGCTGCCTAGGGAGCTGGGTGAAGAGGCCTGGGAGTTAGCCCTGCCTGGTCCCGGGAGCCCAAAGTTTCCCTTTTCCCCTCCATTCCCTTTGCTTTTCTCCTGGTTTTTCAAACAAGCTGCTCTAGCCCTATAACGCCAAGCACAAAATTGTCATAATTCTTAATGAAAACGTATCTGGTACCCAAATTATAAATGTGACAATTTGGTCACATTTCAAAAACACTGAAAATTTTATGCTTTTAAAATATATTTTGAATGTCATATATATTGATAACTATGAAAGTAAATAATAAAAACCAAAAAATATATTTCCAAAATTTAAAACTTGAGGCGTTATAGGGCTAGTGTTCTTCCAGATTTGGTTTGTTCCTTCTTACAGGCTGCTTTTCCGTGGCCCAGGCTTAGGCCAATGGCGTTCGGAAGCCTAGGCGGAGTCACTGTTATTTAGGCTTTCAGCGATGCTGCTTCAGGCACTTTTGGGGACAGCTCTTACTTAATACACAGCTCCTCTGCCATGATGTTCCAGCCAGAAATTCCAATTTCCCTTAAGGTTCCCTGAGCTGCCACGTGTCCCTTCCCTTGAGAGATTTGAGCATCAGCCCCGCCAGCAGGCGTCTTGGAGGGCCTTGGGGCCATCCCAAGCAGTGGTCCTCCTAGCCTGTTGTCCAGAAAAATGGTTGGACCCAAAGGTCGCCCTCGGCGACTAGTCCTTGACCCCTTCCCTCGGACTGAGGCATGAGATTCAGGGCAACCCAGGGGTGTGCTCTCAAGTGGGGGTTATTGACCTGGAGGCAGCAAGCTGTCAATCGCCTCCTTGTTTTGTGCTTTCTAGATGGGACTTAGCAGCTTGATGCTCAGGAATTGCCCCCTTGCATGAATCGTGTCCAATTGGGATAGAGTTGATACAGAGAGGCTGGGCAAACAAAAGCTGATAGATTCACTTTGCAACTCTATTTGGCCACAGTATCGTTTTGAGAAAGGAGAATGGTGGGCAGAGAAGGGTACGCTTTCCCTTCCAACCGTGATTCACCGGGAACAGTTCGGTAGAGTGCCGGGAAAGTGGGCGGAGATGCCAGAACTTAGAGCATTTCTCCTCTCGAGGAGCAGTAGGAGACCTTCATCCCCAGTGCACCCAGGAACCCCTAAGGCTGGCGTCCTCAAACTGTGGTCCATGGGGCACATGTGGCGCGATGCCATTTATCCCACCCTCGGGGTGTTTTTGCTGCCACTGCCTGTCCTGCTTAGCAGCCGACTCGTGCAGTGTGCATAGGAATTTGTCCATAGGTTTTTTGAAAACCATAGTCTGGCCCTCCAACGGTCGGAGAGACAATGAACTGGCCCCCTGTGTAAACAATTTGAGGACTCCTGCCCTAAGGGATCCTGGACTTCAGGTCACTATTGTCCCACCCCTGAACCCTCCCTGAACATTCTACCCCTAGTAGAGGCACCAGGGGCACTTGGTCCCCGGGTAACTTACAAGCCTTTTACTCAAATGGAACCCGAGAAAATTAAAAATGACACAGGCAGTTACTCTACTTTTGATCCCTGTTGAATCCGCCTGTAGCATCCCAATATTACAATTTAACCCTATAACACCGAGCATGACCTTTCCCTAACATTTAATCAAATGAATATAAATGTATATATATTGATAACTATGAAAGTAATGAATCAAAACGAAATTTTTTTTGCCCAAAAATTTAAAAGTGAGGCGTTATAGGGTTAAAAAGAAGGATGGTTCTTATCAGAGGGGCCAATGCCTTAGGATCATAAGTGAAGCGGTGATCCCACTGCACCCAGTAGTGCCCAAACCCTGGACCCCGCTAGGGGAAATTGTGAATGCTTTTACCCCTGTGCCGGTACTTAGAATGAACAAACACACACGCCTGATAATCCTAAGACTTTTTACTTACTTCCTGTGATACTCACCTACTTTCAAGGGACTCCCACCTCACAATCCTAGCCTTGTCTCAGTTAAACTGTTCACCCTTTTGTGCGTTTGTTGGTTTTTCCAGAAGTTCTCAAGTTACCAAAGCCCCTAATCCAATTGTGCCAACTCCAGGACCACCATCTCCTGGACCACTTCAACCTTATCCAATCTAGCGCTGAATGGACAACCCCTCCCAGCAGAGCAGGAAGGGTGTGGACCCAAAGCCCCACTTCGCCCTTTTTGCCAGCAGGAAGTAGCTAGAGATGTCGTCGCCCAGTACCCCAAAGATTTGGGTCCACATCTCTTCAGGATGGAAATGTTAGGTAGCTAGCATAGGGACTGGGGTGTCCATTACACATGCTCAGATGGCCCAGTTAGCGGCCCAGGAAGGAGTGGCACACTGTGCGTGCTCAGAGGTCCAGGTTTCCGGCCAGGAAGGGCAGGTCCACCTCGGTGGGCGCTGCACCTGCATCGACCCACCTAGGCCAAGTATATTCAATTCAGCCACTAGGATCGACCAGGGTTGCCCACCACACCGCCCTAACGCTCCTAAACCTCCCTTGGATCACAAACCAGGCTTTGGCATGAATTCTTTCTCACGCAGAACCAAGGACCGAGGGATATCTGTCCCCAGAGAGATCTGACCAACCCAGGGAAGCTCTTTGGAGGCAGCAGGAGTGGACGTGAGTGACTGGTGGATACTGTTCGGATGCATGGCTTTCTGCTTGGAAGGGTGTTTAGTCTTGGCTGACAGGATCAGAGGAGGTAGTATGTCTGGATCACATAGTATCCATGTCCACAAATGAGCTGCCCATTCCAAAGTCCTGACAGTGCCTTTGGAAAACACTGTGCTTTGGAATGTCACTCCTTGCAGAGGGCAGTGGGAGGGGCTGGGACCCAGGTATGCTGCCCCTTGCTCCCAGTTGCCGGTTTCTGGATCCTGATTATATCTCTCACAGGATCAGTTAGTGGGCTTGTTGTCTGCCTCAAGGTTTGTTCACCAAGGTCCTCCAGCTAGGTGGTGGTGTGTTTGCATGATCAGAGGCTTCCTGCCAATCCCCCATGAGTTGAAGAGCTGCCCTGGTGTGGGCTCCGTGAAAGAGGTGCCCCAGACAGCAGGACTACACAAGAGGGTGGGCCCTGCAGGAACCGGAGGGCCATTCCCCCTGTGGAATGACCTCAGAGCCCCGCCTCTCTCACTGTCCAGCTGCCGGGGCTGTGGACCCTAAGCTTCATGCCCCACACAGGAATAGACACAGGGTGAGGCGACTGCAGCACCTGCTTTTGCTGGTCTAATCCAGCCTGAGATCATCCTAGCATCAACCCTCTGCCAGGGTCTTTTTTTTCTCTCCTTTTATAGGGGCTCATACAACAATAACCACAATACGTGCAAACATCACTGATATAAGGCACATTTGTACATTCATTGCCCTCATTATTCTCAAAATATCTTCTCTACACCCAAGCCCCTGGCCTCAGCTCCCCATTCCCCCCGCCCCCATTCTCACTACCCCTCCTCATCAATCCTTCATTATTTACTAATTATTATTTTGTCATATCTTGCACTGTCTGATGTCCCCCATCACCCCCTTTTCTTTTGAGGTTTTATGTAGATCCTTGTCATCGGTTCCCTGGTGCCAGCCTACCCTCCCTCCACCCTCCCAGCATCCCCATTCATAACACTGGTCCTAAAGGGCTCATCCACCTTGAATTCCCTGTGTGTCTAGTTCCTATCTGTCCCAGTGTACATTCTCTGGTCTAGTCAGATTTGTAAGTTATAATTGGGATCTTGATAGTGAGGGGAGAGGAAGCATTGAGGAGCTAGAGGAAAGTTGTGTTTCACAGTTGCTGTCTAGTACCCTGTGTAGGCTTGTCTCTTCCCCAAGACTTTACTTAAGGGAATGTCCAGTGTACTGCGAATGGGCTTTGGCTCTCTACCCAGCATTTTCTGCTCATTCGCAATGAGATTTTTTTTGTGCTGATGATGCCTGATCCCTTTGATACCTCGTGATCGCACAGGCTGGTATGCTTATTCCATGTGGGCTCTGTTGTTTCTGAGCTACATGGCCGCTTGCTTACCCTTCAGGCCTTTAAGACCTCAGACGCCATATCTTTTGATAGCAGGGCACCGTCAGCTTTCTTGACTACATTTGCTTATGCAATCGCTTAGACATCAGGGAACGTGTCGGGAAGGTGAGCATCATAGAATGCCAATGTAATAGAACAAGGTATTCTTGCAATGAGAGAGTCCTTGAGTGGAGGCCCAAAGGCCATCTGCTACCTTAATAGGACACCTATAAAGATATGGACATAGGTGTATTTCCCCATGCTCACAGATAAATATATTTACATCTGTGCGTGTCTTTCTTTAGACCTCTATAACTGGCCCGCGCTTCCTAGGTCGCTCTGCTATTCCCTTTCATTTCCCTCTTGTGCCCACTGCCATGCTCAGTCTTCATTTGGGTTTCAGTAAATCCTCTTGGTTCCTTCACCCTTGATCACGCCCTACCAGGATTCCTACATCGCCCTCACCACGGATTTGCATCCACTTGTTGTTCCCTTGTCTCTGGGTTTCTTGACATCACTCCCTTTCCCCCCAACTCCCTCTTTCCCGTGGCCCTCCCGCGAAGCGTTGGTCCCCTTTTTCTCTCCTGCAGATTGTGCATCCAGCATCTCTTTTTAGACATACAATAGAGGTAATAACATGCACAAACACAAGACAGAGCGAAAGCAAGCACCAAAAGAAAGAAAATAGCCAAAATCCAATGACCATCAAAGAAAACACAACTCTCAAAAAAGGAAAGCTCGTAGTTAGTTCACGGACTGTTTGTTGGCCCTTAGCAGTGTTTTCCAGTCCAGTCTGTGCGGGCACCAAGTCCTGCCCCCAAAGTCCTCCTTTAGCATTCCCTGGGGACCTTGTTGCTCCACCTCCTTACTCTTCTGCTGCACCCCCTTAGTGCTATGCCTCGGTGTGGCGGGATCCGTTCCCGCACTGTGTCTCAGGTGTTGTCCCTTCTAGGGCTATGAGTCTTTGAGGGACGTCGTGTCTCATCTTGGGCTGGCCATGTGGTCTTCTGTGTGGACTGTCTTCTCTGAGTGGGAACATCATCCTCAAGGCCTGGTGGGCCAGGATGTGCTCCATTCTCCCCTCCTCCCCCTTCGTCTGCTACGTATTCTCCATCAGATATGTCCCTCTCCCAGAGCTGCAGATATAGTGCCATCCTATGAAAAAACATATTTGGGTGTGGGAGAGGGGCATGGGTGGGGGGAGGATCTGCTCAGATCTTTCGAGGGTCCAGGAGAGGGTGACTGCTCAGCTGGGCACAGGCATATGGGGCTCCGAGCTCTGGCTCCAGATACTGGTTGGGAATGTGGCTTTGTTGTTAACCAGTTGTGTTCCAGTTGTTCAGTACCTGTGTCTTTTTGAGTGAGTTTTCTCATCTGGAAAGTAAAGGTATTCCAGGGTCTAGTGTCCCATGTCACTAAGTGATCAAGAGGGGTTAACCCGAACCTGATTCAAACCATGTGGACATGTCAGGCGCATTCTAGATCTGGGGTGGCAATTCAGAGTCCAGGACAATTATAATGTCCAAGAGGTGATATAGGTGGCTTCGTATTGATACGGGAAGCCCACTGTGGAGGTTTTGTCCTTCCGCTGATGGCCACTTCAACTCCTGCTAAAAGAGTTTCACTGGCTCAACAGCCGAACCGGGAGCCAGTGCCATGAAAACCATGTGGCTAACTGGGACATAGGGCAGAGAGACATTTTTTACCTTGATGGCTTGGGAAGCCCCCCAATCTCCATGCAAACCTTCTGGTGTGAGTACTTTGGAAGCAATCATAGGCTGACAGTAATTCCGATCTTTCCTTTGACAATGTGTCCGTTCTCTTTTTTGAACCTGAGAAGATGGCCCCTGTGTCCTCCAAGACATTTCCTGGCTGGCCCCCATCTTGGACAGTTAGCACGGGATCCTGGGGGCCAGTGAAACAGAGCCCTGAGACATTCCTTCAGCTTCCTCAAGCGTTATTGTCTCTCACTTGGGTTTTTCTAGGCGAGGACGAGGCCCGTCCTCTCTAGTGGAGGTTTGTCCTTCTCTCCTGGAGTTTTCAATGCAATGTTTTTTCCAATGTCTGTCTCTTCTGTAGTAGGCACCTGGATCCTTCCTTCCTCAGGGCTTGGCGGTGCCACAGGTCAGTCTCTCCGTGAGTGGGCCATGATCTCTTTTTCTGGGTCTCTGTTGTGTCTCATGGCAATTCCTAGTATTTTAGCTATTTCTTTGTCTCTGTCGTGGTAGGGTCATCTGTGTTGTGATACACCCAATAAGACACTTCTACCAAATCACGAAGATTGTTCCCTTCAAATGCTTCCCATTTCTTTTTCATGTCTGAGGCAGGCTGAGTAATAAAGGCAATACTTATTTCCCTCTTGTTCTCAGGGGCCTCTGGGTCCTTTGGGGTACAAAGAACGCAGGCTTCCATCAGCCACTCTAAAAAGGCAGGCAGGCAGGCAGGCAGACATTCGCTTGTAGGCGCCTGAAAATTCTCACTGACCTTAGATAAATGCATAGGTTTCCTAGTTGTCCTGCGGAGGCCCTGCAAGAGAGACTGGTGATACCTGGCTAAGCCCTCAGTGCCTTACTGGGAGTTTGGGTCCCACATTATTCGTGGAGTGGTAAAAAGAGTTTCTCTCCACTGGGGAGTGCCCGCTGGCTGACCATCAGTTCTATTGACTGCTTTCTGGGCCTCTCTCTGGAAGGGCTCGCATTCCTCTGCTGTGAACAGCACCTGCAGAAATGGCTGGCACTTGTCTGAGGTGGGCTGATGCATGTGGAAAAGCTAGTCTAGCAAAGAAATCAGACCTTGTGGTTTCTCAGACAGGGGGTTTTGTTTATTCCAATTATGCAATCCTGGGGGAAAAAATGGGACATAGACCCAAAGAGGGACTCTTGGGTTTTCCCCAGGTGTTTGGGCTGCTTGGCTTAAGCAGAGAATGCTGCTGACCAGTGATCCTTCTTGGGGGATGGAGAGGATATGCCAACCCTAGTGCACGTGTTGCGGGGTGACTTTAAAAGAAGTGGTATTTCTCTTCCTTTTGCCCCCATGAACTGATAGGCAGGCAGCAGTCACAATGGGTCTTAAGCCAGCTCTCCCGCTCTTGAGTTGTCCTGCAAAGTGGGATAAAGAGGACGGGGATGGGGAGGGGAGGGGAGGGACGGCCTCCACTTTGGTGGCTTTAGGAATTTGGACCGGTTGTCTTTCCTGGTCATGCTATGTTTCGTGAAATCTTGGAGAAAAGAACCCATTCTGTTGGGGGAGGGAGTAAGTCTTTTATATATGCTGGCTTACTAGTGGCCCTGTAAAGTCACACAGCAATTTTATCGATCCCTCACCCTCACCCTCACCCTCACCCTCACCCTCACCCTCACCCTCACCCTCACCCTCACCCTCACCCTCACCCTCACCCACACCCTCACCCTCACCCACACCCTC